>NW_009209359.1:0-21776 GCF_000690835.1 Fulmarus glacialis
ATGATTCTATGATTCTATGATTCAATGCACAGGGAAGAGCACGAGTGGATTTGTTTCAGGGCTGGGGGTGAATAGCTGCATCCCCTTCCGAGTCAGCGGGTTGGTGGTACAGGAGCTGCCAGGGCTGGGGTCTGCTGGGCACTGTGGGAAAGTCAGGGTATCTGAATAGCAAATATAAGAGGGCAAATGGGGTCACAGGGACAAACGGATTATCACAGGGACGTCAGTGTTCCAGGGTCATCTACTCCGAAGTGTGTAAAGATATTTGTGCCACCTATAAACTAATTCTTGGGAAGGATCCAGGCAACGTTGCGGAGTAGCCTGGGCACGGGCTGTGTGGCTTTTTAGCGGTGATGGAGGGCTGAGACCAGATTTCCACCAGGATTCAGGCAGAGGAGGGATGGACGTCTGAACTTGAGGCAGGGGTGTGCTCTCTTAATGTCCCCAAAGGATGGGACAGGAATGGGAGGCGGGAATTTGCGTCCAGCTCTGGAGCCCTCAGCACAGGAAAGACATGGACATGTTGGAGCGGGTCTAGAGCCGGGCCACAAAAATGATCAGGGGGATGGAACGCCTCTCCTTTGAAGAAAGTCTGAGAGAGTCGGGGTTGTTCAGCCTGGAGAAGAGAAGGCTTCGGGGAGCCTTTATTGTGGCCTATCAGTACTTAAAGAGGCTTATAAGAAAGATGGGCACAAACTTTTTAGCAGTGCCTGTTGCGACAGGACAAGGGGTAATCGTTTTAAACTAAAAGAGGGTAGATTTAGACTAGATATAAGGAAGACATGGTTATGATGAGGGTGATGAAACCCTGGCACAGGTTGCCCAGAGAGGTGGTAGATGCCCCATCCCTGGGAACATTCAAAGTCAGGTTGGACGGGTCTGTGAGCAACCTGATCTCGTTGAAGATGTCCCTGCCCACGGCAGGGGGTTGGACTAGATGACCTTTAACAGTCTCTTAGGGGGGTCAGAGGGGGTCACACGCCGCCGGGGAGACTCTGGGCAGCTCTGCAGAAGCCCCTGCGGTGGTGGCGATGCCAGCCGATGGGTTTGGCTCCCAGGTGAGCAGCAGTGAGGTGCAGGCTGTGCTCTCGCTGCTCCCCGCAGCAGTGATGAGAGTAGAATTTGGCCCGCAGAGAGTTATTTACCCAACAGCTCCAAACGCTTCCCCTTGGGATGCTAGCTAAGTACCTGTTCCCAGTTTTGTTCAAACGGCACCATCTGCTCGATGGGCCAGAAGCTCTTCCAGCACGTACCAGGTAGAGGTGGCTGGAGGCGCAGAGCAAGCGAAATGGGGCCCTGGGGAGCTGCCCCGTGGGGATCTTTGGGGAAAGCCCGTTTCCATGCGGGAAATGAATTGCATCCCTGTGCCCGCTGCCTTTTCCTCCCAGCTGGTGAGACTTTGGAAGGGGCGAGTGACAGCGGCGAAACTTTGTGTAGTGAAGCAGATTTCAGGGCTGCACAGACACCTGGTTTGCTCTGGTGGCACTGCGCCGGGGCCTGGTGGGGTGCTGGAGGTGGTCCAGGCTTCCCATGCCTGTAGGGACACGTAGAGCCTGGAAGGACCTGCTGGCACCTCTGAGCACCCCAACACACACTGAGTCTTGGCCATTGGGGTCCATCGTGTATTTTTTCCCTGCGGAGTGGGATGACACGGGTCTATATGTGGCAGAGTTGTCAGGCATGTTTGTAAGGATGCTCTGAAGCAGCAATTCCCCTTCTCTCTCTGAAAAAATAACCAGACTTGATAAGGCTGCTCAAAGGGACGGTTGACCGCAGGGGTCCCAGGGCTGTGTACATCTTTTGGTTCTGCGTTAGGTGGAGATAACAGCTGAGTCGGGTGTTTCCTCGCACCAGCTCTGTGCTTGCTGCGGGGTAAGCGAAGTCAATGACTTGCTGTGGTTTTTATTCTGGGAGCTGGGAAGTGTAAGTACAGTGGGACCTATTCTTGTCCGAATGACTAAGCCTCCGCCAGCCCGGAGCTCTTCATCTTGGCAAACAGATGGTGCGTGGAGGAAAAGCGATGCTATTCACTGCGCTGAAAGGCCTTTTCTTTCTGGAGCGGTGCCTTAAAGGTTTGGTTTATCAGGCTGAGCAGTACTGGGCGTTCAGGTGCCTTTCAGGCAGTGACATGAAATAGGACAGAGTCGCAACCGCTGCCTCGGATGGGTCCTGCCTCAAGGGGCTGGGAGGGACCCATCCTCCACTGGTGTAAGTTGGCCTCACGTGGATGCAGAGAGCTCGGCCGTGGGGCAGAGCAGCGGGGCTCGGGGATCCTCTGGGGCACGCCAAGGAACATCATTTTTTGGTCCAAGAGGGAGGCTCTATTCCTGGAGCCACTTGAAGCCCTGGAGCTCGGCAAGACGCGCGTTCCTGGTACGCAGATGTGCCAGCCACAGTTGCTGTCTCTCACCAACTCTCATCATTTTGGGGACTGGAAGCCTGAGGTTGAATTGCCAAACTGAGACCGCAGCTGGGCCCGTGGCACGAGCGCCCTTTGCAGACAGCATAGGGCAGCACAGATTCCAGCGATTTTCACCCAGACTGGAAAACCCACTTATTCCTTTCTCTGCCTGGCAGCAGCACTTCTGGATCTGTGGCCACTGTCTTCACCCTTTGAGTCACTTCAGCAGCAGGCGAAGGAGAAGCGCTTGGCGAGTGTGGGAAGCAGGGGCTCTGGGCAAGCCGGTGCTGGGAGTAGTGCAGAGAAATTCAGGACCAGAGTGGGGAACATCATCCCAGAGAGCATCTCCTCCCCTGTTCCTCTCCCTCCAGCCTGCAGCCTCCCCCTGCGCTCGTCTTTCCTCTGCACCTCCTCTTGTGACTCCAAAAATAGGCTGGTTGTGCTGCCACGACACATGTACCTGCGACAGAGGAATGGGCGTGATAAGCCCTGGGAGTGGATCCTGTCAATCTGGTGGTTTCTGCTTCGTTGGCAGATAATTGCAGCACTGAAAGAAAAAATATCTGCTAAAAGCAGGAACTTAATGGGGTTTATAAAGGATGCTTTGTCCAGGCAGCTACCGGAATTAATAAAACTCAGCTTGGGCTCTGTAAAAATCTGTAGCACTTAAAGTCTGCATTTTGCTGAGTGTTGCCAGGCTGGGAATTTGGGGCTGGCATTCATGATTACTGTCCAATACTCCATGGAGAGCTGTGGGGTGCAGAGGGTAATGAGGACTCGGGGTTGTGCGGGAACAGCTCCTGAGCATCCCGGTTCATGTGAAAGTTGGAGCCAAACAGGCACGACTGTTCTTGCGTGCCAGCCAAGGAGTTTGGTTGCTGGCAAACACCAGGATTTCACACCGATCGGATCTGTGTTTTGCGACAGCGCTGCAAACTCCCAGAGGTTTTCTGTTTTGGCGGCTCATTATTACTAAGTGCTTGGTGCATTTGTCTTCATTTGATCTCTTCTAGCTTAAAAGGTCAGCAAGACTTAGTAGCAAAGCGCTCTGGAGATGAAGAGGGGGTATGGATTTTTAATGACGCGCTGTCATCCCTGCTTGTGCGATCCCGTTCCCGGTGCCCAGGTGGGACGTGAGCAGGGTGTGGGTGCCGACCTGCACCCACCAGCCCAAAATAGCTGTGGCCCCAAAGGTGCTCGCTTTGTGCACCGGGAACTGCTGCCTGCCCTCGCAGCTGGCGGTCGTATCTGCTGCTTATGGGCTTTGAATTCTTCAATATAACATAAAGGCAGTGGGAACTGAAGAGCTGCTGAACTGGTGGTTTATTTGGGGGAGGGAGTTCCTCCTCTTTTCTTGTCTTTTCCTTCTTGTTCTTCCTCCAGTAGCTGCAGTGGAAAAAAAAAGAAGATTAAGAAAAAGGAGGAAGGGCCTGGAGGCAACAGGTTAGAAAACAAATACCGGAAGAATGAGAAATGGAGTTATTTGGAGAGCAGAGTTATTTGCTTTGAGATCCAACTTCCTTTTTTTGCTGATTTTTTTTTTTAAGAAAATGGAAAAAAAAAAATCATTTTCTCAAAATATGCCCCCCCCTTTTTTTTTTTGTTTAAAAACTTTAGACAAACTTTTCATGTCGCCTCTGCTCAGGATAGAGTTCGCAATTTAATAACCTTGTTATGTTACAAATCCTGAGACTTCGCGACTCCTGCACTAGTCCATCTGCCAAGCAGAAAGCATTTCTTGACCTTTTAAAGAAAGCCAGAGATAATGAACCATTTGGCCTGTAGGATGCCCTAGCTGCTTGGAATAAAATCAGCATGGCTGTGAATTTTGGAGAGGAACAAACGTGCAGCTCTGAGCCAGCAGTGCGGGCTGAGAGTTCGCAGTGATCTCCGACTGCAGTAACAGCCATAAACTCCTTTAAAACAGTTAATAAATCAGAAGACATGGGCAGAGATCTGGGCTTCACGAAGGCTTTAGAAAGTGTCTTGAAAGGTCCAGAGAGGGAGGATTCGACTGGCTGCCACTGAGTTTGAGCTTGTAACTAGTGATTTTCTCCTTCAAAAATCTTATCAGCTCTTGAGAAATGCGAATACTGAAGAGGCTGATGCTTGTTGGGGGGAGCTGGATGTCAGACGCTGCTGTCCCTGTTATCGACGGCATTGGAAACGTGCAGTGTGGGCCACACGTTTTGTGCTGTAGATGTTGGAGGTCCAATGGTGAAAGATGTTGATTTCATCACTGTTTTCTGTGGTGAGTTTTAGTTCTTCTTTGAAAATGGAAACCTTAAATATTGCAGCTTCGCAGGTGTTGTCCCAGGTCAGGTGTCCCGTCTTAGGTCAGAAACCTGGGGAGCACCGCTGACCCCTGTTAGTGAAGGGGCCCTTGAGCATCCCAGCGATGTGGCTGGGGAGTGGAGACCAGGCACCCAAACCGTCCTTCCCATGGCCCACCACAGCAGCGCTTCGGATGAGCGTTTCCTCCTGACCTAACCCTGAAACCGCTGGGTCCAGCTCCCACGGGCTCAGCGCCGAGCAGCAGCTGGGGCTCTGCCAGTCTCTGAGGGCTCCTGCGGAGAACGAGAGGACCATGGTTCAATGGTCCTTTTGGAGACCAGCAGATGTTCATGGATGACCCTTTCTGCATTTGGCTCATTGGGTCTCTCCCACTGCCTGGGGGATTGCACCAGGGCTGTGATTTTCCTGCCTCCTGCGTGAGGTCGCTCATGCCAGTGCTCTCTGCTTAGCCCAGGTGGTTATGCTCTTTTCAGCCGCTGGCTGAGTTATTCTGTCCCTTTTCCCTGCATCTTCCATAGTCTTTCCATCTTTGCAGCAAGCCTAGCACAGGAACACCAAGCTCCTGCCCGGCTCTTCTCTTGCTCTGCCTGCTACAGCTGGGTGATGTTCCCAGGTCCAAGGTGCGGACCTGGTTCGGCACACATGGACATGAACAGGGACACACGGACACACACACATGTGCACACATGTGCAAACCTGGCACAGGATGGGGCTGGCAGGCTGGCACGGACTTTGCTTCCACAACCTCCTTTCCGTCGCATCCAACTTGCTCTGCAGTTCCAGCAGAAAGGACGTAGAAAGCTTTCTGGATGGAGCAGGAGAAGGGATGGATAACGTGCTCCAGCCCTCGCCTCGCTGGTGCCATGGAGAAATGCACGATTAATTTGTTTAAAACGTCACTGAGGATATGTGTGCTCTTCCTATGCTGTGAAACTAGATCCAGGGCCTCGGTCTGTAATTCTTTTAGGACTTGTTTAAACCATTAGTTTAATGTTGATTAAACCATGGTTAAATTATTCATGTGTCTAGCTATTCATATGATACATAAGGAATTTATTGTAATGGGGTGCGTTGCCATGCCCGGTATTACAAACTTCTTGTGCTCACTAGCAACTAGCATGGCAAAAATAAACAAATAGGATGGTAGGGGAAGGACTTTCTACATTACCACTGTAGTATAAATGGAGCTGTCATTTAAATTGAAATAGCATTAGGTTTATGGTGATTTTTAGCCACAGATCTCATGTCGTAGCCTGCTTTCCTGCCAAGGAAACATGGGCAGGCTTGCTCTCCTCTAATGGGGGTTCCCAAAGCGTTGCAGAACGTGGCCACCGCCGTGGTGGTGGCGAAGAGCCAGGTAGGATGGTCGCTTAGTGCCGTAATAAGCAATCATTTAGCTAAGGGAAACCTCCAAAGTCAATGTTCATAAGGAAAATCCTGGGACTATATTGGTGTCTGGCAGAGCAGATGAAACACCAGGCTGAAGGGATTTCTCCAGGAGGTCTTCCACTCTCCATACAGCCTTTGCTTTTTTCTTTCAAAGCTGAAAAGCTCGGCACATGCATAATGCACCCCACGCTACTGGAGGCCTGTTTATACTGGTTGCTGAAGGGTCGTCTTGTTGCCGTCATCTCCAGGAATAAAACATGGACATTAGACATGGATGGGCATGAGTCTGCCCTGATGCTGGTTTCAGACCCAGGGTCAAGGGTGGTTGGGTCAGAGCCACATCCTCAGCACCAGCGACCTGCGAAGGAGCACGCTGAGGGACTGCTGCCTTTGCATTCGCTCGCAGCTCCCTCCTTTGCCATGCAAAAGCCGAGGGTGGGGAAGGAAGGAACAAATATCCTGCTGGGGATGGTCTCGGCCCTGCCCCGCTCGGTGGCTGCATGCAAAGCTGCTGCGGGGCTGGGGCGGTGGGTGCTGGGGCCCGGCGGCGAGCAGGGAGGAGCTGGCAGGGAGGAGGAGCAGGCAGGTGGAGAGGGACCGCTTTGCTTCTGCTTTGCTAAAAAGCAGTTGAGGTGAAAGCTGGTCACAACTGGAGGGGTCCAGGCACATTTTAGAGAAAAATAAAATGACTGTTTTGGAGTGCGATGAGTTAAGAGAAGGGATGATACCGTGTGTCGGAGGAAATGGTGAACCTCTGAGATGGTCCTTCTAGTCCTGCCTTGCTTTGGTAGCCTCCAGGGAAAGCTTCAGAATTTTGACAAAGCCCCAAATCCTGAAATTTGGAAATGTTGTCACAGAGCTCTGTGCACCACCCTCCTCGCTGGGATGGGCTCCCACTGGGGTTGCGTTCCTGGCCTGCACTGGGGTGGTGTTGCCGGCGGAGGGGAGGCAGTGAGCCCTGTGGGTTGGGGCATGTTGAGGGAGCCCCCTCGCCCCGGCATGGCTCTGCCTGCATGGCTTCCCAGGGCTCCAGTTTCTAATGTTTTTCTTCAGGGCACCAAGGCAGTTTGGACACTGTTATGTTGTCCTTATTCTTGATCTATAGACTGATAGATCCCACTGACCAGCTGAAAATTGACATCTTGAGATACATATGGGCCATGGCTTGATTTCACCCAGCCTGGGTGGACTTGTTGGGTAGCAGAAGGTGTTTCCTAAAGTCTGTTCTACTGAAAGAGTTTGGAGGGCCTGGTGGGGCCCCAGGGAGTGAAAGACATATTCCCATGCCCAGTGCTCACCTGGCAAGCTCAACATGCTCCTCAAGGTCATTTTTTAGGCCAGCCTTTCTTGCGGGGCAGAATCAGGACTCAAAGCCATGGCTTGCTCCTTGAGACTCGGGGAGTCTCATCCCCTGGAGCTGGCGGTGCTGGGAGAGGATTGGACTGGCCGGGGAGCCTGTGCCTCTTACAGCTCCCTACCTGCCAGCTCCAAAACCTCAGGTTTAACTAATCTCCTGCTAGTCTTGCTTTCCCACACCCTGATCCCAGGCAAGAGGCTGAACACCAGTCGGGGTCTCTCCCATCGCCTTATTTCAAATAGCATTTCTCCGCCTCTACCAGGGCTGTTTCCTTGCTTGCATCTCACCGGGATACAACTCCTGACCCCAGATCTCACACCCAAGTGCAGACAGCAAGAGCCATAATCCCCCGAGGGCTGATAGCGGGGTTTATAAAGCCCCGTGTCTTCCTTCGGCCATCGTTGGCGGGTGGGAGGACGTTAACTCAGCTCCTGTACGGACCCCTGTAATAGGAACGGTGCCTGGGGAGGCATTTGGTCCTCGTTAGCAGACGCTCGGTAGCTGTTTTGTCATTTTTCTTGTTTGTCATAAAAAATAAATACAGTTTAATAGATGATCTTACAGAGCAGGTTTTTGCAACAAAATAGACCGTGTCCCATTATAAACTTGATGTGTATAATTTAAAGCAAGATGGAATATAAAACGGTTTCCAGCTCAGATGAGGGAGAGGGAGACACAGATTTAGGTCTTGATTATGCTGAAATGAAAAACAGCACATTCTCGGATAGTGTATTAAATCAGGCATTCTGTTTTATGGAGTCCAAACTATAAACAGTCTTTTTCACAATAATTAATCACGTCATTTATTTTTTGGTTTGAAAAGTTTGGGGAGGGGGTTTCTTTCATTTCTTTGTGTATTTTTAGAGATATTGTATGCAGAAGAGCAGCCCTAAACACCGTAGAAGACTATTTGGAGACCAGGGAGGACTTTAAGGGGACGTTCCTGTCAAAATCCCATCTGTTAGCAGAGATTTAAGGAATGCCCTGATGAGCCCATGGGAATGCCACGCCTGATGGGGAAAGCTGGGCTCTGGAGCCGAGGGCAGGGATGTGGAGCGGCGGTGGAAAGGTGAGTGGAAGAGGCAATGATGCAGCCGCTGATGTGCGAACCACCTCTGCTTTCCCAGACCAGCGTTAAGAGCCGGTCGGTGGGGACTGGGGGGCTGGCGGGGATGTCCGTTAGCAGAGGATGCTCCTTGTCTGACCCGCTGGCCTGCAGCGTGTTCACCTTCCATCCAGTTTGGAAAAACCTGCCCATTGCTCATTGCTTAAATTAACCCAGCGGTTAATTCTTACTGGGATTAGAAATGGGACGGGTCTCCGCTATTAGCACTGTCTCCATCATCCTGCAGAGCTACGAGCAGAGGACCTGATCCCCCACCGCTGTAAATCAGCACCGCTCTACTGGAGCTGGAAGAGGGATGCGGATTTCTGCCAAGGAAGGAGAGAGATCCAAAGCGCATTTCCTCCATCCTCCCGTTGCGTAAAGCAACACGGCTCCATTGGGCCTGGCTTGCCTCAGTCTGCTCTGGCTGCTCAATACTGATTTCAGCAGAGCCAGTGTAAATCCAAAACAGCTCTAGGGAAGTCAGTCAAGTTACTGGAGACTCAAGGCTAGAGGAGATAGGAAACTATTCGCAGCTTGTATGTAGCTGTCGACATTATATCTAAAAAGCTGGCTGAATGCAGCAACAATGTGCTACAGGCAGGGCGCTAATCTCTGTTTTTATTAGGTTTCCTGACATTTCCCATTATCGGAGCTTCTTTACAGTTCTTTATAGGACTGCAAAACTTTAATCTTTCAGGTTGAAATGCATCACCTATGTGCCATCTATGACACAGGTAGTGCCACCGGGTGAAATCTTGCTTTTTCTTGATTTTCTTAAGAGCTGGGAAGCTGCATAAACCCCATCTGTGTTAACAATAGCAATTGATAAAGCTCTAAAGTCTTGCACTCTGGAGGAGTTCAAGCCAGCGTTCCTCCTGCCTGAGCAACCCTCACTTGTGCCATGCTGCACGTGTGGGTATGGGTTTTAATACGTGGTTACCTGCGGGACCCCACCGCCCTCTCGGTCAGTAGGAGCTGTGCCGAGGTGCCCCGGGTGAAGGCAGGTCTAAGAGATGCAGTGGCAGAGGCAGGACCCCATCCCCTAGGGCCAGCAGCATCTTGTCTTAACCATGCGATGTGGAATTATCTACTCATCCCCGGCAATAAATAACCTACCAAGTCCTATAGGAAACCTACTCTGCTTCTGTAGCAAGAGGCTATACGCTAATGAGCGTGTACAAAAAGGTAAACCGACCTTTTTGTGAGCTGGAAAGTGGCATGTTTTACTGGAAAACCAAACCAGTTTGCTTTGGCTGTGCTGCCGCCCGTCCTCATGGCAGCTGTACTCCTGTTGCCATTCCCTGGTTGGGGTACTTAATGCCAGAGGTGTTGTGGCAATATGTTGGAGCTGAAACGTATCGGCTTCATGCCAAAATAATTCACTTAAGGTTGTTTGGCTTTTTTTTTTTCCGATGAAAAAATCAAAATTTCCTGGGCAAGATGAGACATGATTTCAGTGGGGTGGGGGAGGATTGAGTCGTGGTGGTGCGGGAAGAGGAAATAACTTTCTTTAAAAAAAAAAAACAAACCCTAAAAATGACTTTTCCTTTGCAAAATAGATTTTATGACACATTTTTCTACCAGCCTAATTTTGAACAATATTAGCAGTTTGGTGCCAGCCCGATGAGTGCTGGAGCAGCTCATGTTCCTGTAGGAAAGAGGTATAAATCCTAGCACCAAATCTGAGGCTGGCCATGGGCCTTTCTCATTGGGACCCAGTGGACCGAGGTACCCCCTGTGCAGAGGCAGGAGAGGAGACCGTCTCGGTGGGATCAGTGCACAAAGCCGTGCTCTTCTCACAGCTATGTTAGAAATACAAATCCTGCAATGAACCATTCAAGCATAGAAATGCATTTTGGCTATCAGATGGCCGATAAAATAGTTGTGTGAATAGACAGCTGAGTTAGTGATGGGATTAGATAACAATCTCGTTTGGAGAGAAATTGTTCCTAAAGGGTCTGGTTTGGGCTTCCCACATGTTGCGTTGCAAAGGCCCACGATCTCATGTTGCATCTGCTCAGGGCTGGTCACCTTCTGTCACCAAAGATGCACGTGGAGTTGCAGGACGGTGACTTATGGGGAAGGGCGACCTTGCATTTCAGATGCAAGGCTTGAACTCAGTTCCTGGCTCTGCACTACAGCTTCTCTTGCCCACGTGTTGGCCTCCTTGTGCCACCGGCAAGGCATGGAGCCACCGTGGGGTCCAGGGGTGGGACCTCCCTGGACCCGTTTGTGTTTTATTAATAAGCCAAAAGAGAGCTGCAGGCTCCAGATGCTGTTACAGCTGACGGATGGGGTCAGGGTGCATGTGCATGCTCTGAGCCTCCGTGAGCTCTGCCCGTTTGTCATCCCCGAACCCAAAGAGGAAAAAACACAATTTTCAGGACATAAAGAGCAGAAAAGGTTTCACCGCTCGCTGGTTTGCTTGAAGCAAACGGATCAATAAAACTTGATACATAACTAAATAAAACCAAGCCAGACCCCAGCTTGCTGGATCTCCAGGGATATATTTTGTGGCTGAAAAGGTGGCTTTTCTCCTTGGAAATGGCACTAACTGTTTTCCCTGGTTTTGGGATATTAAGGGAAAGAAATGGGAATTTTTCTCTTCTGTTCTTCTTTGCGGTCTGATCTGAACGCTGGTTATCAGCACTCGAGCTCCTGCCCCTGTTGCAGGGCTGGCGCAGTTTCACTGTAGTTCCTTGTCCATGAGCAGATTTGATCCCGAGGAGTGATGGCGGATAGAGGATTTGCTCATGGCCTCACAGAAAGAACAGCTGGTGGCTCACTCCATTCCCAAGTGAAATCTGTGGGGAGAAAGGAGGTATTGAGCAGGTGTCTTCTGCGGAAAGCATCTTGCAAAACTGCAGTTTTCCAGTTTAGTATTTTTTGGTAGAGTTTTTCTTGAAATATTTCATGGCCAGTGGCTGGCCTTTCTTCACCACTGTGGGACTATTTTTCTTGATCAAAAAACCCTAATTTTCCTTTGGGCTCCTCCTTCTCAAAGCGCTGCTCAGAGCATGGCCTTCTCTTCAAACTGTGCAATGGCTTCCTGATGGAAAATGATGTCCTTCAACTTCGGTAGTGAGAAGGACCTACATATTTCTTGTACAACTGCTCCTGTGGAGCCATGAGAGGAGGATGGTTTACCACCAGGTGAGATCTCTCTGATGTTGACAAACATGGCTGTCTTTTGGTGGATCTAGAGATCTTCCCGGTGTGATGGAGCCTCCAACCTCCACCTCCCCGGCTAGCAGGGCTGTGGCGGCTGAGCCGCGTCCCGGGGCGCCGGCTCTGCGTCCTCCCCACCTCGCCAGAGCCGCACTAAGAGAAGTCAGCAGGGAGCCGAGCGCTCTCCGATGATGGAGACCTTGTATTTGTTTTCCCTTCTCACTGGTGAGCTGTGCATCTCCTCAGGAGCAGCACAGGAGCAAGCAGCTGGTGGGAACCAAATGGTTGTGCTGAAGTAATGACAATCTCTGGCGTATGAGCTCTGAGAAGCTCCCCTGTTATGTGCTCTGCCCCCAGAATGAGTAAATAAAAGCCTCCTCATTTATTTATGATGCAAACAGCAACTGTGCATTCAGCTCTAGGATTTTTTGATTATTAATTTAGAGCCTCTTGTCTCAGAGGCACTGGCTGTTTTCATGCAGGAGGCATCTGTCTGGGTTTATTACCCACAAACAGACATTTTGCTTGGTGGGCTGTGGCTGCTAATGTTTTTGAAAGCCTGCTGTGGAAATGGAAATCCTTCCAGGGAGACACAGAGCCCCTGGTCCTTTCTCTTCAGAGTCAACAGCAGCAGCTCACGGTCCCACCAGCCCCTCTGAAAATCCCAGCTGCACCATATCCCACTCCTATGGAGCAGCTGAACGCTGAGCTCCTTTGGGCATGAAGGTTTCTACTGTGATAGCACCAAAAAGTGATGGCTACAATCCAGTTGCTGTAGGTCCTTGGCCTCAAAAAGCTGAAGGGAAGATGGGTAGGAGATGGATACAGGCAAGCACGAAAACAGTAAGACAGTATTTGGCCTAATATACTAGTAATGGTTGCTTGGGATGTCCTTCCTCTCCCCCCACAAAGGGAGACAGTGTCACTGTGTCCCAGAAGTCTTGGACTTGTCTTATTCCACAACCAGACGCAAAAAGAAGTTTGCTGGGTTTCTGGAGACCTGGGGAGTGAATCGGTGTTCCCCTGTGACAAGGAGTCTTTCAATACTGCTGGTTCTTCTCAGGTTGGTGGCTGATAAAATTTTGGCACTTGGCTTTAAGGAGCTGATGATGCTTATTTGATACACCCTTCTCAGGTCATCCCCTTGGCTTTGACGGTTGATGGAGCACAAGTGCTTCTGCAGAGAGCACCTTGTTAGTGATGCTTGGCATGGACCAGACCTCAGCTCCAAAGCTTTGGTGAGTACAATCCTGGACAGCATTTTCAATGAGTGTAAAGGTAAGGACGGAAGGGATTGTCTCAGCAGATGGATGAGCCCAGAAGGGTTAGATTATGACAAAGGAGTTCTGTCCATCCCCACTGGTTGCAGCTGTGGCACCATCATGGGGCTCCGGGAGGAAAGGTACCAGTGGCTGGTCCTGGCCTGCTGCCCCAATCTCATTATCCGCCAAGTTATTGCTTGCTGAAATGTCTGTCTTTAATTACCCTGTGCAGGAATCCCTTCTTTGTAAAATGATGCCACAATCAGAGTTTTAGAGGAGAGGGCTGATTTTTTGGGATTTCTTTTCAAAAAGCTGTATTTACCCTTTTATTTGACTGCCTGTCTTGCAGTCTTAGGGCCCGTGGGCAGGAATTATGTTCTCAGTACCCCTACAGTCCATTTTTGCAGGGTAAAACAATTTACATCTGCTAAGTCTCAGAAATGTGAGGTAGAAATAGAAGAATTAATTCATATTGTGTAGTACAGCTGGCCAACCTGCCACAGAGGACGATTAAATCCAGACTTAGATGATCAAACTTAGGCACCTAAATGAGGGACCAAAGGCTCTGGTCCAAGCTCAGATCATTGCAGGTCTTGGATCTCTTCTCTTGCAGACTGAGAAAAGGTTGCTGTTAAGCCAGATAGATTTTGCTTGGCTCCTTTGCTCATGGCGGGATTTCCAGGGCTTTCCAGGACTTCAGCCATTCTCATGGGTCTTCTCTGAATCCTCCTCCAGCTTTTCAACCTACATCTCAAGGTGTGGAGCTGCCTAGGACCTTACAGGCAAGATCCAACTTAAATTCTGAATACCTTGTGCAGGAAGCCACCCCAGTGGTTAGTGGTGAAAACCACTGCTAGCTAATGGCAAGAAGTCTTTTAGAACTGGCGAGTCGAGAAAAAGGGGGATATCTAGGAGCCCTTGGGCTTGGAGAAGGCACTTAAGGTTTGAAGTGGTGCAGCACTCCTGTAGCAAATAATCAGCTTGTGTCCTGGAGGGACAAAAGGGGCTGGATACAGATAAACAATGGAGTGGTAAACGTTGTGCCTGCTCTGTGTGTGCGTCCCCCCAGATGTGTACACATCTGGAGCGATTTTGGGAGATACTCAAATACTGAAGAAACCCACAGAGATGCACAGATGGGGCCTTGGTGACTATCAGCGTCTCACCTGAAACACAATATCAGCTAAAGGGGAGGAGAGCTGGGGATGGGTCTCAGCTCTGCAGCGGGGCAGGACGCACCCTGCGGCTGTTTTCTGCGGGTGGCTGTGATGCACAGCCAGAAAACCCCTGCCCCAGTACAGCACTGGCCAGTGGAGCTGGGGTGGGTTCTCCAGCCACTTCGGTCTCTGGGCTTGGACTCCAGCCAGAGTGAATCTCATCGAGGGGCTGGGATAAGGACGGGGGTAATGAACTGTTTAGAGGGCCATGAATAGCAGCTTTCATCAGCTGTCATTTCCCATTACAACGGGCTCAACATAGAAATGCAGCGCGGGCCCCTGGGAGGAGAGGTTCCCCCTGCCTTCTGAGTCCCAGCCAGCTCCATCCACAGTCTCCTCTGGCTCCTTGGAGGCTGAAATTTTCAGCTTGAAACTGCTACAGTGACTGCTGAAGGGCTGGCTGGACCCACCAGCTGTAGGACACTAGCTTGCCCCTCGCTTGACTGCATGGAGAGGGGGTCTGAAGTGACCAGGACCTTGCTGTGCTTGATGTGAGTTGATGTGGATGATGCACAAACACAAACCCTTGCAGACTTGAAGGAGTTCTGCAGCACCTAACCTGAGCGCAAGGATGCCAAGCGCCTGAATCTTCAAACAAGACCTTATGTACAGAGAGCCTTCTGCCAAAAGGTAGCAGAGAATTTGATGTAAAAGCAGAAATATGCTTCAGTTGCCTTGGAATACGATATCCTCCTGAGCTGGCTTGCATATCGCTTCACAAAGATCAGCTGTCCACCAAACTACCAATATCTCCCAAACTTGGCTGCGTTTCAGTGCTTGTGGGATGTAGTATAAAAAGAAAAGGAGGATGATTGAGTGTCTCTGTTTCCAATTGACCATGGTGCAAAGTGCCTAAATCTAAGCTTGAGGATGGAGCTACACCCTCTGTGAGTGGATGGTTGTAGGAGTTCTTGGTGTCATTTCTGGTTGGAGGTGGGTGTGGTGGTGCTGGAAAGGAAGGTGAACTTGGAAAAGGAGTTTCCAACAGGGAGTAGCCAAAGGAAACTGATAGTTTTTATGCTGATAAATTGGAACTGGGATTACAAAGTCAGAGAATAATTCTTTATGCTCTGAAGCTCGTTTATTTGCTTAATTCTGGGTTTGGGTGGTTGGTACAGGAAAGGATGGTGGCCAAGGGCTGAGCACGGAAATCCCCAAAACCCATATCTGACAGAATTATTCGCTTTTCTTAACTGAGCAGTGTGTGCGGGCAGCTCTGAGCAAGCAATATGCTGAACGTGATGGCTGGTGCTTGCCAGTGCCCAGAGACGCTGTGGGTGTGCGTGGGGGGAAGAAGGAGGTGGAAAAGCCGCATTGCTCCAAGGCCAAGGTGGGGATGGAGCAGAGAAGGGGTGTGAAGGACAAATAATGCTTCTGCAAGAGCAAGCCTTATAGAAACAGCTGCTGCACTCCAGTTCCTTGGTATCTCCCCACCTGCAGCTCCCTTGAACCTTCCCTTTCATCCCTTCAATCTTTATTTCATTTGATTAATAAAAAACTTCTTTCCTTCTCTCAGCAGAGATATTGGAGCACAGCCCACGGGTTGGGAGTGGAGGGAGGGAATAGCTGCAGCTTGGCTTCTTCTCTCTGACCACCAGCCAGCTCCCTATCTCGGGATGGATCCAGCAGGAGCACGGGAGCTCGCATCCAAGAAGCCCCGGTACTCTGCCAGGGCCACACAGGTAGCAGAGCCTGATAGAAAGTCAAGTGCAACATCTGGGAGTCTTTTTTTTTTCTGTTGCCTCCCCTGTATTTCAGAGCAGTAACTCTCTGATGCGCGTGGAGGGCTTGCCAAAGCTCAAAATGCTCCAGTCTCCCACACGAACACCCCTGCGTGTGCACACACACACGCCTGTGTCTGTCTAGGAAATCTGGATCAGAGGACAACAACTGTATTCTGGAGTAGTATGTTGCCTGTGAGACCCTGAGGTCCTTTGTAGGAGAACAAGTAGTAGGCTGCTCTGTTTGGCTCTTTGTTCAGCAAAGCGCAGGGGCAGAACAGGCACGGGACTACCAATTCGGGGAACTCGTCCTTCTCCCTTCTCCTGCATCCTCCCCTAAGAGTCTAGAACTGCAGCTAGTAGATAAAGGAAGACGAGCCAAAATACTCCTGTGAGAAGGAAATGGATCCAGGCAAGGGGGAATTGGCCTCCCTTGCTGTTCATCAGTGATGCCCCACAGACTGCCAATTAATTTGCTTTCCCATCTGCATCCCGGATGGTCTCAGGCAGTGGACAGTTTTGCAAGGAGTGGGAATCTGCACTCAGGCTCTCCCCGCGAGCCCTCGCCTAGCAGCGTGGCTCTGGTCTGGAAACAGCATCGCTAAAGGGCTGTGCAGTCTTAACAGTTTGTTTGTGATGGTTTTTCCTGGCGCGTGTACGGGCTGCTGAGGGCTTGGTGGGATGGAGACAAGCAGAAACCTTCCTGTAGCCAGTGCTCAGGCAGGGAAGCGGGATGCTGCTGGGAAGCAAAAGGGAAAACAAACCTTGCCTCAGGCCAGGGGAGGCTCGAGATACGGAGCATGTTTAGATGGTCGAGGATAGACGGGTTGGCTTCCTGAGCCCATAGAGCCCCACTCCCGTAACTGGGCCATATTTACCCCCTACAGAGCAGTGAAAAATGATTTAGTTCCCACTTGTTCTGTGTTAATAGGAGCCACAGTCTTGGAGAAGGGATTTAAGTCTTACTTTCTTGTCCGGAGGCTGGTCTGGCGATCAAAGTGTTGATTGAACCTTCCTTAGTCTGGCGGGGACAGGGCTGCCTCGCGCAGGGCTCCCTTGCTGCCCCTGGGCGGTTTGCAGCGCTGCGGGTGCCCAATTTTGTTGTCTTTTGGGACGTTCAGGAAGAAATGTGCAGAATCCCTTCTTTGTGCATTCAGAGAGCAAGGATTTGATGCCAAGGACGGGCTCATACAAAACTTGGCTTCCGTTTTGGTAATGGTCTCTGAATTCTACTCTCGTGAAACCACGGGTAACAGCGAGCCCCTGCCACCAGGCAAACACAGCCGTGGATTTCACGAGTGGATTTGAGGCAAACAGTTGCAAACCTCGATCTGGATGCTGCACCATTTGGTGTTTGCATTTCTTACCGGTGCTATTTCTGTTCCTGGTCTTACTTTGCATTATTTATCCCGGTCTTTGGTGGCTGTACTTAGGAATGGTTACAGAGATGACTACAAAATTTTAAGAAGTCCGGATCTGCAAATATTTTTGTGAATACAATCACAAAGTAGAATTTGGTGATTGCAAAGTGTTAACAATAAATACTGGTTCAAGAAACGAGCGCATGCCTCAGATCTGATGCATTTCAGGAGGGGCAGTTAAGCATCTAAAATGCACCTAGTAAAGTTTGTTAGTAACTATTTTCAACTTCTTTCTTCCCGAGATGTGTGTTATGCAGCCTGGGAATGGGAGTAGTGCCACGTGACTTGACTGAGTAATCACTAATACCAACAAATAGCTTAAAGAGATAATTGGCTAACACCAGAACTAGCATATTATGTTCCTATGAGCCATCCAGCTGAGAGCGACAGAAGTGAAAAAAATTATTTTAGGAATTAATTGTGAGCAGAGAAGGAGTCCAGTGTCAGTGGTGCAGGAAAGAAAGGGAAAAGGAAAAAAAGGTGCAAGAAAAGGGAAAAAAAAACCCCTACAGGAAAATATAATTTAAACATCCACAGAAGACATGCAAATGCAGCCATTTGCTCGATGAGGGGCCTCTGGATTTTTCCTAATGAACTCTAATGCAAAGAGGAAATTAAAGAACTCTGTTTTCCACTCTGCCCAGTTGCAAAGCGTCTGTGTGGGGAGCGGGGGCCGGTGCCAGGGAGGAACTGTAGTGCTTGCTGTCGGGGGAAGGACTGGGCCAAGGAGGAAAGTTTCTGCTCTCAGGCTGACAAACGGTACTTGTCAGGAATTTTTTTTTTTGACAGAGTATTCTTGTTTGTTAAGCAAAGCAAACAACTAATTCAACAAAACTGAAACTTTAAGCAGGACGAGATCAGCCTGGATAAACTTCTTGACCAAGTGTTTTTGTTTTTTCTTTCTCTGAAAGGGTCTTCCAAGATGGTCCAATATCTGAGACCATTTCTTTTTCGAAATAGAAACATCCGGTTTTCTAGTCCCTAATGCATTTCATTTGGAATTGTAAGCTAAGTATAGCATGAATGGGGCTTCTTTGCCGAAGGTTTGGGAGAATTGAAACCAAATGTTTAAAAATTATCTATCCAAAATGCTTGGCTTGACTGAACTCAAATGACTGTTGTTTTTTAAAAGCTATAAACAATATTGAAATTCTGACTGTTTATCCCCATATGACGTGAGAATTGTTTACAATTTTTAGACATAATTCAGGAACTAAAATCCTGTTCCTCACGTATATTTATGCTGGCAGCTGCTATCTAAAGGACAGCTCAGCTTTTCGAAAAGTAGAAGCATATGACAACTTTCTCTTTAGTAAAGCTGCTAAAATATGGGGTGTCGGACCAGGATGAATTCCCGCGGCCAGCTTGGCCAGACGGCAGCGGTTGCGTCGGGGCAGCGGTTGCGTCGGGGCAGGCTCCTCTGCGGCATTTCCCTCCGGAGCGCCGGTGCCGAAGGTCCAAGGTGCACCGTGGACTCCCCACGAGCTCTCCGGCTCCGGGCCGCGTTGTGTCTGAGAGGGGTTTAGGTGGTTGAAACGTGAGACTCCGACTTCGGATGGACATTCCAGTGCTGCCTGGAAAACGAGCCGCAGCTTCTGTTTGACCGAGGCGGGATCCGCACCCGGGATCTGGCCATGCAGGGGTGCGGGGTCCTGCGGCCAGGGCTGGGCTCCGGCTGGAGACCAGTCAGCTCTTCCATTAATTAGCTTTTATGAGGCGGTGAAAGCCCAGATTTGATCCTGATGGCAGATGTGATGATGCATACGGGCAGTCCGTTACTACACCAGCAGCATCCTCCAGGCGCCTCTTACATGAGCGTCTGCTCCGGGTGACGCGGCTTGTGCCAGCCGGGTAACTGCGGTCCAGGGTTGCTCATATGGCACCTCTTGCTCACCAAGACGTACAGGGGCAATATCCAATTTATACGGGCAGAGCTGGCCGTGTCCTGAGCCCCAACCCTGCCAGCAACTCACATGGGTAGCCATACAAACAATTTCTTTATTTAACTTTGAATCTTCTCATTGTGGAAAACGGAGGAGTTTGGTCTCAGGCCAATACGGGTTTTGAGTTACAGGGAACCACAGTGATTTTTTTTTTTAAATCGTGGTGTAGTGATGCCGTTGGTTATATCTTTATAATTCCCATAGCAGGCAGCTAGAGACGTGTCTGTGGGATGGGATGTGCCCCTGAACTGGGGTCCTTGGACTGTGGCTTCTCTTTGGACAACAGACCCTGTCTGAGCTTAGCAGACATGCTCTTTTGGTCAGAAAAGTTGATTAAAAAAAAACAAGTAGGAAATGGCTCCTGGCAAGCCAGCAAATCCTGTGATACTGCTGAACTGATACTGTGCTTGGAGGGCCCCGGCTGGATGCTCTCCTCTGCCTCCCCCAGCCCTGCCCAGCCCTGCGCCTTGCTGGATCCTGCCCTGATCGCGGGGGGAACCAGTGGTCAAAGCACAAGCCCTTCTGCACACCCCGAAGCCGTGGGTCCCGGGAAGCCGCCGAGGCTGTTTTGCACCAGCAAAACCCCGGTGAGCTGCAGACAAGGCAGCGTGCAGCTGCAGGCGTGTGCAGGGGCAGGTAATTAGATTCGTGACTGCGTTTGCCCTGTCGATATGATGCATTCGGCCGCTTTCCTCTGTGCTCTTAAACTTGTCCTTCTCAGGAGAATTTTCTCACTCCGTTGCCATCTCTTCTGTGCCCAGCCATGGGGGGTCCTCCGGCAGTGGGCAGTATGGAAAATCTATTGATTCTGTTCCATAAGCCCTGTACAAGGGAAGGTAAGTGCTCCCCAGCCAATACCTGTCAGTCATTTCCTTTAGCTGTTGCTCACATGCCCTAAATCACAGCCGTTGGTGAAAGAACAAAAGAAATGAGCTGGAGAAACTGTGGCCGAGCAGGTCTAATCCTGTCTACAACATCACCATTGCCCTGGCGTTACTGGAGGAGCTCACCGAGGCCAGGTGCTGGTGCGTCTGTGAAGAAGGACCCTCCGTTACCGGGACTGTTCCGAGCTACAGGAGAGGAAACAGCGAAGAGGTTTGGCAAGGGAGCAGGTACCTGTGGCTGATAAGCTGTGTTTGAAGTTCCTCTGCTGCACTGAGGACCTCAGGTAACACTCACACCAGCGAATTTGGCCTCCGTAAATTACAGAGTTGTCTTAAGAACCATGAGATGATTATTACCATTATTACTCCTATTTAACGATGCTGAAATGCAGGTGCTGAGTCTTTCCTGAAGGGCTCTGCTTGGCTCCCAGCAGCTTTCGCCATGAGCCGGGCTGTCCGTAGGGCATTTCTTGGTCATCAGATTTGGAATGTCTCCGGCTGAGCGGTACGCTTGAGGCTCAGCACAGTGTTGGCCTTCGCTAGCAACTTCACACCCAGATAGACAACGGATCCAAAGCTGCGTTCACACGGGGCGGTGCTGAGCCCGAGGGCAGCATCGGACCTGAATTCATGAGAGCTTTCCCCGCGGAGCAATGAGCTGCGCTGCCTCCGGGATGGAGCGAGCTTGAGCAGCCTCCAGCCCCCGCGCAGCGGCGTGGACAGCCGTAAGATGAAGGATGTGTAATTTTTTTTCAAAAGCCATGGCTGGCCAATGTCTTAGGTAATAAATGCTATGAATTGAGGAATGCAGCCTTATTATTGCCTGGCGGAGGGGAATTCATTCTGCACATTGGCTTCTCCAGAGTTTTCCGCCCAGGCGTCCTTGACTCCTTACCACCACATAGATATTTCTGTATTTCAGCAAAATTCCCCACTTCTAATCTGGATAGTCCTTGCTGGGTGGAGTGCAAAACCCGCATTGTTAACTCCGGATAACAGTAATTAAAAGAAAATAAAATCAAAGGTGCTCAGAAAAGAAATGGAACATTTTTCTGTGGAAGCCAAAAGATTATATTAAACTTCAGCGGTTTAATAAAATATTATGAAGTTTGGGAGCATATTTTCCCTGGGACTTAATCTGTTTATACATCTAAAAAAGTAAATAGAATATCACTTTACTTGACCACACAGAAAACCTGATCTACGGGGGCTGCTCCACTGTATATATTTCGTGGTGACTTGCTTCCACCTCGGGTTTCCCGCAACGCACCGTGAGTTGGGTCCGTTCCTCTCCTACCGGGTCGGGGGAAAGCAGGAATTCATCAAACTCGGTGGCGAAACGCTGCGGACGTGGCAGGGCCAGCGACGGCTAAGGGGGTGAATGGCGGGGGGAGCCGTGAAGACCTGACTTTCCAAGGTTTTTTTGCAATTTAAAGAAAGGAGTGGGACACGAAGCTTGCTGGAGACAGATGCCAACGATGCCGCTGGGGAGGTCACAGCGGGCAGAGCCCCCCCAGCTGCCGTGGGGTGCGTTGGGTTTCGGAGACTAAAATCAGACACAAGTGGGTAATTCTGTGTTTTCCCCTCTTTTTCATAAACCTGCCCACTCT
>NW_009209359.1:21807-26781 GCF_000690835.1 Fulmarus glacialis
CCTCTTTCCAGGTTGCTGCTGCCAGCAAAAAGAGAGCACAGCCTCTCAGTACCCGTAAACTTTATTAAATGTGTGCTTTTTCATTCTTAAATTAAATTAAAATCAGTCTGTTTCATACCGGAATAGCACCAAAGGGAGAAGGATGACAATATCACCAAGCAAAGGGGAGGGAGGAGAGAAAACCCAGAAACCATTATACACAAACAAGAATTATTTTAATGGTTAAGAAAATGGGCAAATTTTTTTTTTTCCCCTCATTTGGAGTCCTAACATTGTGTATGCGGGAGAACCGAGGAGGCTAAGGATCAGTGTTAGTCAAAATAACTCGGTGCAGGGTAGGCATGGCCAAATCATTGCTGGAAATGTCACTTCTTAGTGCCGCACCCCAAAGACCACCCCGAATACCACGTAGGGGAGTCTCGTACACTGATCTCCGTGGCACATTGGTGTTTATATTCCTTTTAACTGTGTAAATTATTGGGTGGCAGCATTTCGTTAGGAGTTGATTAAATTCCCCACGGCACAAAATCGGCACCAACTACAACGTGGACGCAGCAGCCCGGTCCTTGCCCTTCCAGAAATCACCGCGATGGGGCCCGTGTTTGTGTTGCCAAACTGCACTGGTAAAGAAAACCCTGTTTCTCTGAAAATTTCCTGGTGTGGCCAGTTGAAGCAGGGTGCAAAGAGCCTTCCCACCGTTTGGGTTTGGCTGAAAGCTGCGGCTGCAGCGGGCTATAGGGAGGGCTCGCATTCAGCTGTCTTTCTTTCTGATTTGGGCTCTACAAGCCTGTGCCAAAGCATGTCACCACCGTCGGTGGAAGAAAAATTCTGATTTTTGCAGAATAAGTGCAATCCTTGTGCTCAGCACCCCTACACCAAAGCTCGTGGTGGTTTCTGTGCACCAGGGCTGCGGTGCCCCGTTTGTGGGGCTGAGCTGGGCAAGGTGCTGTGCAAGCCCGCGGCAGACCCGCTGCCTGTCGACCAAGGGGCACCCCTGCAGTGCCGCAAATGGGGGGTGAGGGAGGTGTGTCTGTCTGCTCAAAGATCATAGAATCATGGAATGGTTTGGGTGGGAAGGGACCTAGGTCACCTAGTCCAACGCCCCTGCCATGGGCAGGGACATCTTCAACTGGATCAGGTTGCTCAGAGCCCCATCCAACCTGACCTTGAACGTTCCCAGGGATGGGGCATCTACCACCTCTCTGGGCAACCTGTGCCAGGGTTTCACCACCCTCAGCGTAAAAAATTTCTTCCTTATGATGAATTTGGCACTTGGCATTGACAGGATGCTTTTTAAAGGGTGGGTTTTTTTTTTTCCCGTTTTGAAACAAATGTTCTAAAATCTAAATGTTGCATGGCATATAAGCCTAAGCTTCATCAGTGCCTAATGGCACATTTGATTATTGAAACAAGAAGAATTTTAATACACCTAATTAGTTTCTCATCGTTAGCGTATTGATTTTCCTGCTTTGGGAAAAAAAAAAATCAAACTTTATAGGTCACTTTCTTCTTTATTCATAGCTACTTTTGCTTTCCCCTCCTAATACACGTGCTCAATACGGTAGGCCTAGGAGGGGTGCAGTTTTCAATAGTTTACTTCCAATTCTTCTTAGGTTAAAATAATCTAAACTTCGTGGCTGGATTTTAAAATAAGCCTAAAGAGTTTAGAGGCTTAAATGTTATTAGAGTTCAAAGCAATTTGATTGTATGACCTCTTTTTAAAAGCCATTGTTCATACATGGAGGGATTTTCAAAAATACTTATGGCCCAGACCAAAAAAATCAATTACAATGTCAGATCCCTAAATAGTTTTACTAGGTGTGCATCGAGGGATTCAGAGCCTCAAAATTTAGTGGAAATAAAGCATTCAAGCATTTTTGGGAAAGTATGCCTATGTAGCTGCGTTCAGTCTGCTGGGAAGAGTTTTTGAAAGGCACGTATGATAGTTAGGCTTGTGTACCCCCCCAAAGCTCTACTGATTTAATGACAGTGATTTGGTGGCAGTTGTAGAAACTCATTTGTATGAACGTGCTTTATATTGCTATAGCTAGTTCAATATGGGAAGAACAATCTGTAGGGCTATAAAGCTGCTTTATACTAGTCTAAATGTGACCGTCTGAGACAATAGCAATATAATTATATTGATTTTTTTAAATCATACTCTTAAGTGATATTTATACTTGTCAAAGGCATGTATAGATTAGCCCAACCTTAAGTCTCCTTGAAATACCAAAGAAACTACATGCTTAATCTTCTTTTCAGCTTGGAAAACCTCAGATTTTCTGCCTCGGTAGTGCTGGCACTGTTCGGTTGTGCCCGTGAGCGAGTGACGCCTTGTCCTCGCCGCCAGCTTGGCTTTTGCACTTGGATGGAAAAGCACAGTGCGGGAGGGATGGTGGCCATCTCCATTCCTGCCCCAACAAGCCTTGCTGTTAGAAAGGTTTTCCCAATAATTAACCCCCATCCTTTTGGCTACACCTTAAGCCCATTCCCCCTTGATCTGGTCGGCATGGGCAGAGAGCAGATTGCTCCCCTCATCTCCAGTAGCACTTTGGGGAGACCATTACCAAGAGCCCAGCACTCTTCCAACTTCTGATTTGGGAGCTTTGAGCTCCAGCAACGAGCTGCAGAGATGCTGGGAGGGACCATGAAGCCAAAGCTGCTTGACCATCTCTGATTTCCTCGTGTCATCTCTTGCACGAACATTGAGGGGCTGAAGGGAGGCAGGTAAGAGAAAGGGCTGCTGGGGGTCTGTGTGATCCCTCGTCTGCCTTTCTGCTGTAAGGTGTTTGCAGAAGGCAGTGACGTAAAGTGCGTACCCAGATGTGGCACAGGACGTTGCCAAAAAGGGGCCTAAAATGGGACACACAGGAACAAGAAAGGTGGGAAGGGGGTGAAGGTATCAGTGGAGGCAGCAAGGGTGGCAGCGAGCCGTGCCGTGCCAGGACAGACTGCTGAGCACAGCCCGGCTTCGGTGCCCCCAGCCCATCGCCACCGCTCCGCCAGCCGGGGCACGGAAACCTGGGCTCAGGTAAGGCTTTGGGGCGACAACGGTGGGAGAAGGTCCTGGGGCTTCACAACACTAATGACATTATTTTAATTACCTTGGGAAAGCGGGCCTTGCATGCAAAACGGTGTGGGTTTTTGTCTTTAGGGGATAGGAAGGTCCCAGGACACGGCATCCTCAGGGAGGCATGTAGGGATGGGTAGGAAGGGGGAGGCTCAGGGCAGCCAGGAGGGGATGTGGCTCAACCCCTCAGTGGAACTTGCTGCCATGAAGTTGAGCAGGTACCAAGCTGTTTTTCTAACCTGTCAAGCAGGACAGCCCAAGGAGGAGATGACTCCCTCCTGGGTTAAATTGTAATTTCAGATACAGTTCTCTTTGGACTCCTTGAAATCTCTGCTCTGCTGTGATTTTATTAAGATCTTGGCCGGTGTGCAGGCAGCCAGTAAGCTTGGTCCCCAGGCTGCTTCTTAACCAGATTACCAGGTGATCCCCCACTTTGTTTTATCCCGTCAGGGGCTTTTTAAAGTTAGACTCGGGAGAGGGAGCATCATGGTGTTGTGTTGATACAGCAAGTGATAATTAGGTACTCCTGTAGTCCAGAAAATGCTGAAGATAAAGAGCCAGCAGATAAATGAGCCCATGGTAATACAAGATCCTGCTTCACTAATAGATTTTTGTCTCTGAGACATTTCTACCAGCCAAAAAAGGCAATAAGGATCAAAGCAAAGAATTTAAAGCTCCTAGATGTTGCAAACAGGAGATTCATTTTGCCTGACAATTTTTAAAGCCCCGCAGAACCAATGCTCTTGTTCCTGCTTCCCCCTCAGTTCTCCTTCAGGAAAGGACAAGAAAACTTCTCCTCATTCTCTCCCCTTTCTGCACAGGATTTTTGTTCATTTTTTCCCCAAACAACCCTTTCTCCGCTGTTTTTCTTTTAAGACTGGCCCAACTTAAAACATTCTTCATTATGGCTTAACTAGCATCCACCAGACACTGTGAACTTGCTTCCTGCATACACGTGGTGGGATGGTGGGTCCTCCCTCACCTTCAAGATGGGTGTACCATGAGCATCCTCCAGTGTGGACCTTCCTTGGCCATCACCCAAATCCCTTCTGATGGGCCTCCTGGGAAAAGCGCCCTGCTGTCAGCGTAGCAAAAGGGGTGCGCGTTGCTGGCAATGGGGAACGCTGGTTTAGAGCCAACTCCTGTGAATGAGCCTTTTGACTACCTGGCAATTTTCATCACAGAGTCAAAAGAATCATTTGTTTTCTTTCACTTTTGGCTACCAAAATTGTTTTGTCTCAAAACAAAACAAAGGAATATTGGTTTTGGCTTCTATAGGATGAAAAATAAGTTTGGTTGATGAAAAGAGCTTGATTTGGGGGGGGCAAGAGTCAAACATAAATTGCATAAATTAAAAAAATTTCACCAAAGGTTTCATGCAATAAGAAAATCCCCTAAGGTAAGGTTTTGAAAGCCAGATTATATATTAAGCCTCTTCTGTTTCATTGTCAAAAATGATGAGGTCTGGTCTAAAATGGCAATTGCAACCCAAAAGCTGGCTGACCTTCCAGGAAGGCTCTGAGCTCCCCCAGGCACCCCTGTCCCTTCTGGAGGTGGAACCTGAGGACACCGAACACTTTGCACCTGCTTTTTTCTCACAGAGACAGTGCTAAACCTTGGGGCCATCAAAGGAAGCAGCCAAGCTGCAGGTGATGTCAATAGGACCAGGTTGCTGTTCACAGCTTCCTTTTCTGGTCGGACACATCACCCCATCTCAGAGAGGAAAGAAAACAAAGCAGTGTCGAAAAAAAAAATCAGAACAAACCATGTTTCAGCACAACTATTATTTTTTTTTTCTGTATTTCCCCCCTCTCTACTGATATGTAAAAAAAATATATATTATATTATATTTTCCTTTTCTTAAATTATTTTTTTCAGCCTCAGTCCCAGCCGAAGTCCTGCCC
>NW_009209360.1:0-16922 GCF_000690835.1 Fulmarus glacialis
GGGGCTTAGTTGCCAGCTGGCATTAAACTATGACAAATAGTTTGACACCATTGGATTTTATTTGCAAATAATGCAAAAAAAATGATAAAATTGGAGGTCAAGGTTACTTGGTGTCAATCAAGCTTGGCAAAATCTAAGTCTTTTGGATCTATCTCATGGGCCAGTTCCAGTTTCCCTTAACAGCTTCAGTGGGCAGGCACTCCATGCCTTGCTGTGGTCACCTTAGTGGAGAGGTTCTGGGCAGATTCTGCCCCTGCTGACCAACCAGGCATGGACAAAGCATGTCCTGTTTGGTCTCCAGCCTGCCATCCTTCTAAATTTGGAAGGAGGAAATGATGAATCACATGCCTGCATGGAGTCAGTCAGGTCTATTGGCTTTGGATCAGCGATCAAGAAATGCAGGGAGCTACTTTAACTGAAGCTGTGTCTGAACCAATAATGTCCCCTTGGTCATCAGAGGCGGGTATACAGAGACATCCAAACTGCTCTGCAGGAGCCAGCTCAGGAACAGCACAGACCCAGACTGAATCCTTGTGGTTTCATGTCTACATTATATTCACCAGCATCTCCTCTAAATGTCTTGTATATCTGCAGTTTTTTCACCCTCCAGGATTCCTTTGACCTCCCCTATCCTTCTCTGCCATCCCTTGAGGAAGTCTTTAAATCAGGGCCTAGTATTGGCCATTAGCTCTGTGCACTCTACCCTCTCAAGCAGTACTGCTCTGCTCAGTATGTCTTTCTTCACTTTAAATGTGGCCAATTACCTATGAGTTTCACCAGAAAGTAATGGGAACAGTCAGTGTCCTCATCTCAGTAATGCATTTTGGGGAAAATACAGCAAAGAACTGGGTATTAAATAAACATTAGTTTCAGTAAGAGGAAGAAGTTGATAAGGTCACTTGTATGAAATTACAAAAAGTCCTTTCCAGGATGTTTTCTCTTTCTAGCATAATTCTTCAAAATGTCAAGGCTTATTTGAGTATTCCAAAACATCTTTTTTTCTTTGTATTCAGAAGGAATTTCAGAGAAATTCAGGGGTTATACAAATATTCAGGAGCAGAATACACTCTTTATTACCATTGTGCCAGATATTGCAGGAAGCCAGAATGAGAAATTTAGGAAAGCCATGGAAATGAGAATTGCTCTAATTCAATAACAGATTCATTGGCTTTCTAATTAGATTTGATCACTTGAGTATTTTCTATTGTAGTTACATAAGTATCTTATAAATACCTACCACATGTCACACAGGCACTTCAAAAGCATCATATAAACTGTAGAATAGATCTGCAGAGAAAGTTAAAGAAAAATACATATCTTAGTTCTTCTTCTTCTTTGTAAATAATTCCCAGCTCTGAGATGTCATTTTATTTAATTTTACAACATTCATAAACCACTGTGAAATAACATCTGTAATAAATACTCAAAAAATCTCAGATGGTATTTTACTATTATAGCTTACAGTGATGTCTGAGTAACATCATACAAATTGTATTATAAATAGCTTCATCAGCACCAAAACATAGAAATACTACATTTTAAGTAATTCACTTAAGCACATGGAATTTTGGCTACAAAGGATTTTTTTCCTACTCTTCTTATAGAGCTGATTTGGTGTGCTTTAACTTGTAAAATGACTCAATTACACAGTCCCAACATAAGGTAACATGGAAAATATGTGAAAACCAATGTGGGAGCAAGAGAGAATTACAAAATTGTATTGGCTATTCACAGAATTTCTACTGCTCAGTCTATTCAGGATTTCTACCCTTATTTCATTCTGATAACAAGCAAGGTCTGCCAACTAAGGTGTTAAACTGAGATTCAGAAACTCTGGTTTCATGTGACCTTGGACAGTTTTTCTGCCTCAGTTCTCCATTCACAGCATGGTAGTAATAATGTTTCCTTATATCTCCAAAGACTATAAGCTCTTGGAAGCTCCCTGACGCTATTTTTTGTAAAGTAATTGGTACTGTGGGACTAAGATCAGAGCTGAGCTCAGTAAGAGTAAATGTGCAGTCTTTAACACAAGACACAATGATAAAATTGTTCCGATATTTAACAGAGGTAGGTAAATGATCCCCTTTGCACTACTGGAGGAAGTACAAAGGACTTGCCCAATGACACAGTGTGCCTTGCTGACACAGCTCCTGAGTCATGGTCTTGAACTGTTAATACATTCAAGTCTTTATCCCAAGCCACAGTGGTTGGGGAAAATTTCTTCATTGACTTCAGTGGGCACTGGAGTAAATTTTCTCTTAAACACTATTACCCAGATGAAAAATTAATAAAGAAAAACTAGATTGCTTGCTTGGCATCGAAGATGAAATTCAGGTATCCCCTCTGTTCAGTTTTACTCAGCAGTTTAAGCACAAGTTAGACATATTCTAGCACAAAGCATGTTACTGACTTCATGAAAAGGAAACATGATCAAAATTGCTAAGCAAAAACTGGGAAATGCATCAGACACATCTTCTGCATTACAGAATTGAAAAAGCAGCTAGTAATAAGCTGAAAGAGGTAAGTGTGTAGCCTCAGCATCTGCTAGGTTGGGGCTGGCTACAGCAGTTAGTTCAAACACCTGGAAAAGCAGCTGTAGCTTTCTCTTGTTACACTGTGCCTACACAAACGTGAGTACACTCACCATTGCACTGCACTTCAGGACTTCACCACCAGAGCCACTACCGTCTGCCAGATAACTAATACCAAGTTATTCACAGTATCTAGGCCTTATATCCTTTCATTTTATCACAGCACCAAAGCTCATTTTTAGAAAATGACTCATTTCTTTGTTTTCACCCTGTAAGTAATGATTTTAGGAAAGAGAACATGATGGTGTGTCTCTCCTTAGACATTACACATAGCTGACATGGATTAGGCATCTGGCATTCTCTGGTTTCTCAAATCATCTCATTTTTGTGTGTTGTCACAAAGAAATAGTGTGATTGTGGCACAGGAAAAAGGAGGGCCTCTTTGAGGATACACGAGGGAAAAGAAAGATCCTATAAATTCGGAAGGTGTACACCAGAGTAAAGATTAATACTACCTCACTAGATGTCCTAGCCATGCCCTAGTGCTGGGGATTATCACTGGAGTTCTCCAAATTCTAAAGTTCTTCCTATGCTGGATCTTTACTTTTGATTTTACTTTGTGCAACAAAACCATGTTAAGTATGCAATATTAATTGAGGACATTTTCGCCTCACACTCTCTCCCTGGGTTCAGGTGTATGGACATCATATATCTCTATGAGCCTCCAAAGGCAGCAGGAAGGTCATGCTACCTACCACAAAGTAGCCATCTCAGAGCAGCTCTGCTGGTAGAGGCTGCCAACATGACTGGAATCCTAGGGGTACTTATTAGGAGTCTCAGAGGAGAAACCAAAAGCTAAGTAGACCGTGCAGACTGGCCCGCAAGGTACTCCGAGGCACTTTGCTAGGACAGCAGAAAGGAGAAAAGAAAGCAAGAAATCTGTCTTGTTCTAAGCAATGAATGGAGATGTCTTATGAGCTGCCAGGTGAAATTATTTTGGAAACACTAACACTGCAATGTACTTTTTTCTAAAGTCACAAGGGCTTCCTTATTGACAACACTTGAAAAGTTTTATTGATTTATCTTTGTGTTTTATAGCTAACTATGAGAACGGTTTATGGCAGCTGGCAAGATACTCAGTCACAGCCTTGCCACTTTTATTAACCCTAGTGACCAGATGGACCAAGCAATCCACATTTCTAGGCTCTGTAGGGTTCTGTTGTTGCACTGATACCTGTTGTTCATAACGCCTGTTCACGTCGCCGTTTCAGTCCCACAACTCTTGCTGCCAGGAGAAACACAGCCCCGGTGAGCACTTCTGTGACAAAGGAGATCCAGACTAGTGCCAGCGACCAGCCAAACCTGATGTCGATTTCTACCAGGAGATCCTTACTCCTCAGGAGGCAGACAGCTTCTTCGAAGGCAGCAGCTGAATATGCAATATAGACACTGATCCCAGTAAGTGTAACAAGAGCTGGGAAAGAAAAACATATTCAGCTAGTTAGCATCCACTGCAGAAATTAAAAATAATTAATTTGATATCTCTTAGGGCTTCTTTGCCACTCCTTCCTATCTACCCAGTCCCGATTGCCAATTAGTTTCTGTCTACCTTTGAAGGGTGAGAGGGAACTAAGGGAAGGTTATTTCTGTCCATTGAGTTTCATGTGTTCTCATGGTTAAATACTGAATCGAAAAGTACAACAGCAAGCCTCTCACAATAAAAACCTAGTCATGTCTTTTACAGATATCTAATGCATGTACATGTCTGTTTTCAATACTGTATTACAATGCATCCTGATTTCTCACTGCTGTGCACCACGTACAGTTGTCTACCTCTATGCAAGAAAGCTCATGGAGACAGAGATTCTTGCATTTCAGGTCAGTAACCTGAATTTAGGCTGGTTTCTAATTTTGAGTATTGTAAGTTTTGAGTGTTCTATGTTAACATGTTGGTCTTTATTGTCACCTTCCACCAAGTGTTGTGGAGTCACAACTATTCATCACTTCCAAATAATTGAGCCAAAGACATCCTTGGAGCAGACTAAAAATAAATTAATAAAGGCACTCAAACAAGAAGCCAGATGTTTTCAGAATGAAAGGACTGTACAGAAGCTAGCAAACTTAGGGAATGGCACATCTAGCGCAAGTACATGCTACATCCTGGGCTTGGCATCTATGTGACTCAAAGGATATATACTAACTTACAACTTTACTGGATCAGTGGCAGGAAAGATGCTATAGAAAGGCCCTGGATTAAAGGACTGTAGCCCAGGGAAAGTAGATACTGGAACGCTTGGAGGACAAGATAGTGTCTTATTTGATTCTGAGGGAGAAAAGTTTTGGTCTGGCTTTCTGTTAAATCACAGTATAAGTCTAGATGAGTCTGCATTTTTGCCAGAAAGACAAGTTTCAGTAAGGACAAACCAAGACAGAAGTGTATTGGGTTATGCAAGTCAAAATTCATACTCATATTCCTGATTTTAACCATGCTATGATGCCTGTACCTTATTCTAGTCCTCCGCAAGGGGGGAAAAAAATCACTTCTCTATACCTTTTGTCAGCAGAAATACAAATGACTCTTTTGTTGACATTTTCAACAAGGTATGCTGAGTTCTGTGATCCCCCTTAAATGTGGCCGCATTTCAAAAAAAACGGGGAAGCATGTAGGATGTCCTGGGATGTGGAACATATCAGTTCTGGTATTTTCAAAAAAACTCAGGTTTCTGGAATTGCATCATAAAATATTTCTTTCTGCTGAGACAGAACTATCAATACCGAACTTTGTGAACTGGAATATCCTATAAAACTGTGCATGCCCATTCCATGTATCAAGCCTCAGTGCAGCTGAAACAGCTGAACAATACTGCCTGAGTGGGAGGAGGGTCTGGTCTCACACCAAAGGCCACCCTGCAGTCTGTTCACAATGTCCTGGGAAACAGCACTTGTTGCATCTTCAGAACATATTCAAGCACCCCTCTCCTAATACTGTCTTTGTGTTTCCTTTCCCTCTTTGCAACCCCAAGTGTCTTAGAAAGGCACAGGACTCCACTCCTCAGCAGGATAATCATGCTTTGCACTTCACAGCTTTTCATCCTTCACTTACTATTTGGAGTAGTTTTCAAATAGCCTAAGCCTTTTTAGTGACTACAGCTTTCTGATATTCTAAGGAAATAGAAGCTACTTTTTTTTTTTTTCCCAGAAGAAAAGCGTAATGGGGGATGGTTAGTCTTTGTAAGAGCATTTCAGACTAAAAAGGTCAGTCAAAACTTTGAGACAGCAGCATTTGCTTCCAGCAATCTCTTATCATTCTCTTCTTAGAGAGAAATGTATGATCAGGTGATGAGGGCAAATACTGAGGATCCCCTTTTCTGTTGGGGAAAATTTCTGTTTCAAGTTACATTGTGGAACAGTACTGAAAATCTATTTGGAGAAGAAAATGGAGATGGATTTAAACCCAGTTTTCCTACTTTGACAGAATATTTTTAGTTTTAATTCAGAAATTACTTTCTAAAACACAGAGGGTTTGGTTACAGCAAAAATAATTAAAAAAAAATGTAAAAGAATGTTACTAGCTTCAAACTGAAATGTTACACTTCAACTAAAATAACTCTTCAGGGTTTCCTTTTGTGACCTGCAGTTTGGGGACACCACTCTAGTTCAAAACTAGCAGTGAAGCTAACCCAAAAAAACCCTTTTCGGGAACATGCAAATGCCTTTGAAACAATGCCAGTTTTCTTAATAGTTGTAAGATTTGTGCAAGGCTATTGAACCCTATGCTTTACTAATTCCAAAGTCACTTCTCCGTTACTCCATTACCCTGTCTGTAAAGAATTTGGGCACTGTGCTGAGAAGGTATTAAATCTTTTGTGTTAATGGGCACAGCAAACGCATTGTGTTCAAAGTGTGACTCACTCTACAAGGATGTATGGTTGTGTGTGATTATTTGCCTTTCCTGACTCTAAGTGGCAGCTTTCTATTCCAGAATCCTGTCAGGAGCTGAGCAGACACCAAGTGAATCAACACCAGCATTATTCTGAGAGCAAACTCTCGCTTAGCTTTTTTCCCCTGGAAGACAAAGTGATGTTTCCCAGATAGAATCTCTTATTATTTAAAACAGTTAAGCTGGGAGTTTGATACAGTACCTCCAAAAAGAAAAAGCAGTCCCGTCATTAGAAGCAGTAGGTAGGCCCTGGCAAGAATACTGATGAATCCAGTCATTCCTCCAAAAATCATCAATATCAGGCTGAGGGGCATCAGGATGACAAATGTTCCATGCATGTCTGAAGAAAAATGAAGAAAGTTAGTATTTTAATATTTTATTATGTGCTAATAATTATTGAGTGCAGAGCCCCCAATCAGGATCAAAGCCTTATTCTGTGCTGCACAAACAAGGGTTGGACAATCTCTTGGTTCTTCAGTTTAAGTCGGCAGGACAAATATATGGTACGGAGAAAAAGGTAACATACAGAGCAAGCCCTTCACAGGATCACAGCCTGTGTTTCAAACAGACACCACAAATATAAAGGATATGTCTACATGAATATATTTAAGCAATTAAACTATTCTCAGAGATTAAGCCTAGCTGGATAACAAGTGATGCATTATATATTAGGTAGTCACTGACAACCTTAATAAAAAGTAGCCCTGGTTATCTGAATCATACAGATCACAGTGAGTGGCATTGTTCTGTCTGGGTGTTGAGATCCAGCAGATGCTTTGGTTAAACATTTTCTTTTCTGTTACATGTCCTCTGCTGAACTGATCCAGCAAATTGTTGACCTTTTCCTTTGTTGCAACTGACCATCAATTAGAGGTAAATTTTCCCATCCAGCTCTGATTCTGTGTCTGTCATTGTTTTCTACAGCAGCTTCACTAAGGATATTAACCTATCCTGGTTGCTTCCTCCCGTGCAAAATGGTTTACATTAGTCTTTATTGATCCCTGTAACATTTTAATAGCTGTGTAAACAGAGGGTTGCTACGTATTTTTTCTTATCACACTGTTTTTTCCATCATAAACCATCTTTGTGTCATTGTTCACTCCCATGCAATCTATCCACAACATTCAACCCAAGCTTTTCTAGAATGATAACAAAAAAAAGTAATTCCAGCTTCTAGTATCCATTTATTTCATACCAGAGTGAAATGCAGAGTTACTGAGAAAGGAAAACTTAAAATCCATTTTCTGAAGGGCTCTGGGCTTCAGTGTCTCATTAATTTCACAGAGGAACAACAATACAACATTAGCTGGTTCCCAAGGAAAAGGAGTCAGTTAGATCACAGTTTGTGTGTGATCAGACGATCAATTGTTTTAAGTCACTGTAACTGCCTATTGAAGTCGAGGTACTCCACCTGCCACTGGTTAAAGGATCCAGCTTATCCTCTTCAATGTCATTATAAAGACAAGAAACAATTCTGTATGTATCTCTGTTCAGTTCTAGAACTGTGGAAGGTTAGGAACAGCCTGCATGGAATCAAGGCAGACACTGTTGCTTTCTTTACTTGAGTGGAATGTGGTTTCAAGACATAATTATTTGGTTTGTGTAGTACAGAACATGCTCACAAGGAAAAATGTGGCATATGACTAAGTTTTGGGAAGTGACCCCATTGTTCTTCCACTTCCTTTTACTTACGCTGGTTTTATATTCTCATAGTCTCGCATATGTCCACATCAGGATCAGGTGATGCTCAGAAAGCACGAATTCAGCATTCTGCACTGAAGGGAGCACTTTCTCTCCTTGCTACTAAATCTGAGGATACTCCATGGGCTCTCCTTCAGCAAAACTGGCCATGACTGCTGTTGCTGGCTAAGAAACCCAACCTATAGCAATTCTCAGACACTAACGGTCAAATAAATCTTCAGCTTACTGTGTATAAACCAGTATGTCAAAACCGTTTGCAAATCTTAGTTGAATACCAAGAGGAGAAATAACCATGGAACTTAGTTCACCAGTTTTATATAGTTAGAAGTGGTTGTCAGGGATGTGATGCAACATGATGTGACAGAACAGAGATTTGGCACACAATTCAGTTCTCATATTCTCGAGAGGCAGCAGGAACAGGCTAGTCTTCTGCCCCGTTTGTGCTTCCTGAGGGTATTAGGCCTCATTTTGATTCCCCACCGGTTTGACATCCATGTGTCCTCTTAGATTTGGTCTTGCATGTAAGAGGTGAAGAGGCCTTGGGGGGATAAACTCTGATGCAATTAACACTTTAAAAGTAAGAATGTAAGAATGGTGCAACTCTGTCCTCAGACCGGGCTTTGCTGGGAGGGAAGAAACATAAACAAGGTCATCACTGGGCCTGTGCTTTGTGATTTTCCAGGTGTCCCTCACTAGTCAAAGTTGCTGCTAACAAATTATACTTCAGGACAGTAGCACTAACAGTTGCTGTTTCTTTGACTTTCCTTTTCATGGTGTGATTTCAGTTACTGCAGCTAGGACCGTAACCTTAGCCAGGACAAGTGTGGGTGAAGAAGATAAGGCTCTGAATGTAACCTTTTCTTTTGAAGCAAAGGGAAAACAAATCCATAGCAGAGTATTCTCCTGGGGAGTGTCATAGATTACATTAATGATCCGTGACAGTTGCATGTAACATCAGAATAACTCTGATTTTTACGCCCTCTTCAGTGAAAAGATAGGTTTTAGGGATATCTCAGCTGAAACCCACAAATCCCACTGTGACAGAGCCTTACTTTTCCTACACACAGCTGGGATTGCATTTCTTGTGAATCACCTGCAGCTTTTGTAAAATCAAATATTTAATGGATTGTATTTGGTTGAACAGCACTTTTATCACCTCTAGTGTTCTAGTTCAATACCTAATACCCATTCGTCCTTCTTCTATGAAATTTGCAACTGCCTGGGAAACTTATTTTAAAATGCTGCCATGGAAACCACTCAGGAATCTGAATTCATGCCATCTGGCATAGGATATTATGCCATTATATTCCTTGATTAGAGGGACAAAATTAGTTTATAGAAGGACATGACTCTAAATATCTTTACCATGTTTCTGCCTTCAATAATCATCTGTGAAAGAAGTTAAAACATTTATTTTGCAGTCATTTGAGTGTTTTTTAGGTTGTGTTGAAATACATGCATTATGTATTATACATATAACTGTCTTCATTTTGATGAAATTAATCTAGTATCAAAAAAAAAAAAAAGTATTTTGCACAAGAAGAGGTATGTGCACTTTCCTCTGTAAAACAGAATTCAGTTTCTCACATCTGTTTCTCAACGCCTGAGTTCCCTGCCAATCCAACAAGAAAGATCCAATAGCTTAATCTTGAAAATACTGAAACAAACTGATGAACATTTAGAAAACACTCCAGTTTTTTGTAGCAAAAGATACTTTAATTGCTTGATCTGAATTAATGAAGTTTTACACCAGCTAGCCAAAGCTGTTTTAGTAGAGGTCTGACCAAATACCTGCAAGAATGCCATCTTCAGTGTGTGTCCAGATCTGCGAATTTGGCAGATATTTCTAAACTACCACCCAAGACAGTCGTTGATGAGTTGTTTGTAACAGAAATTTGTGGAATGAACTAGAAAAATTGAATGGGGTCAAACGTAACCAACTGCAGATCTAGCAGTTTTGTTAATCATCTCTTGTTAACATGCTGGATCTTAATTGTTTCAAACTAACTTTGGATTTCTTTGCACAGCTTATAATAGCAAATAGTCTCTAGAAATCTGTAATAGTCACCTCATCAGAAATACTCCAAATGGCAGCAGCTCAGAAGAGCTTAATTAAGGACCTGTTTATCTTCCCCAGCAGTAACTAAACAGCCAGTTAGAAAGACAAAAGCCTCTAGCTGAAACAGAATGCTGGCAGTAGCTAAAACCAGTGGGGCTGTTTTGGGAAGACTTGGCAAATCCAGGAAGAAACAGTGCACTGAGAAAGCCTGACCTGCTTGGAAGGAAGGAAGGAAGGAAACAACTTAGAGAAACAACGAGCAACAGAAAAGAACTGCTGTCTATGGCTAAATGTGAGACTTCTGGGCTTGAACCCCAAGGACATGAAGGCCTGGATTCCCCCCTGTTCAGTAGAGAAAAGATGATAGTGGATGAGAGCTCACAGGGTGAGGATACCCCAGGATAATTAGCTAAGCTCTGGACTCTGTGTTAAACATTTTGGCTTTGTGATCTTCTCATGCAACAAGTCTCTGAGCTAAACTGGAAGACAAACTGCAGACAGTAGAAATAAAATTATGCTAAACTTGGTACAGGTGAGCACTGATGAAAACCTTCAATAATAGGAATAGGTAGAATGATAAATGTAAGCGATACACTGTGGTTCACATTCTATTGTGAGTTTGTAAATGAGAACATTCATCAGAAGTTGTCACTCATTAGGTCTCAGCTGCAGCAATGCTAAAGTTATCTCAGATATCTCTATATATTTATTGTAATATCCACTGTAAGTATCTAAGCAAATGTTCACTGGAACCTCTTTGAAGGACCACTGCACTGTTGCTCAGAAACAAAGCAGATCCGTTTAGGTATGCACCTACCATATCAATTAAGTTAGAATTTCTATGTACATCATTTGAGTCTTATTTCACTTGGCCTCTGAACTGGCTCTTGCCAGGTATTCCAGCCCTAGCTGTTTCCTTCCAATATCTTAAAACCAAAAGGAAAAATTGTGAATAACTGTAAATCCCCCAGGAAAAATGTAATGGCAGCCAAAGAATAAGGCATTCTGGGATTAGGAGCAGGAGTATAAACATGTAACTCAGTAAAAATGAAGCAGGCCCATAAAGAGTGGGGAGAAGTGTGAAAGCAGCTGGTTAGTGACTGTTACAGGGTCCACATGCTGTAAGGAAATCTAGTCTAGTTTAACCGTACTATTACTGTTGAGGAAGAAACCAAGGCAGCTGTTGCTTTAAACAACTGAGGTACTGGTAACTGCCCCTACTGCAAAGATTGTTTCCCTTCAGGAAGCACTATCCTCCCTGCAGGAAGCACTAACTTGTCTGCAGCCTCATGGTTCCAACTACATTGATGTCTAAAAAAGAAAAAATAAAAATACTCTGGGAAGAATAATTTAAGCATTTGTGCATGGGCAGCTGCACACTCCAGTCTTGGTTTTATGAAAAGAAAAACATTTTCTTCCAGCCATATATAAGTGGAAACCACATCTATTAACTGATCATCTCTGGATAGCTCAGGAATAGAGCAGAGCACTAAAAAGTGACTTGTAACAGGATATCAATCACTGGCCATGATGTTCATGTCACTAACAAAAAATCAGGATTGTCAGAAGCTTAATCATACCTTGTAGGTACCTAATGCAGTGGGTTTGTGTGTCAGGGGCAAACCAGACAGCCATTAAGAAATAACAGTAGTTCCTCCCACGTGATTTTTCAGAACACTAGCCCCAGCTCTGCAGTGTAGATGGGAACCTGCGCCAGTTTGGGGTGCAAAGCTAAGATTCAAGAGAAATTATCTGTTTTGTAATTTTGCAACTGTTCGCATCTTTGGACCAAAATGGCCTCTTACATTTTGGCCAAATAACACTTTATAGATGTTGCTTTGATGTGCCAAAAGAAAAAAAAAAAAAAGCTTTGTGGCCATTTGGTTTTAAACTACAAGAGGAGGGGGGGAAGTCACACAAAAAAACCTCCACATTTTAACAAATTTCACCATGCTTTGAAAAAACCTTAGCTACAGCTTTCTAGGATCAGCAAATCATATAGCATTTAGTTCAGAAGAATGTAGATGGAAGTAATTTTTATGTTACCAAGCAGGGGTCACTATCCAGCCATAACTGAGACACATAGGAACAGGTTACTTGAGTTTCCAAAAAGTCAAGCTCATAGAAGAGTTTTGACAGGATACATGAGTATCCAGCAAACACATTACTTTCTTCTTTTGACAGCTCATCTGTCCTGCAAGAAGTACTTGAACCAAGTCCAGAGTACAAATTGATTTTGATTAGAAATATTTACAAAATTGTTCATTTTGCAGGGATTACACTGGTGCTGTCTCTAGCTAAATCTATAGTAGTATTTACTAGTTATTAACAATACAGACTTTGGTAAATGACAAATATTTATATTACAAAAATGCCCAAGAGTAAACTTTCCCCAATGTAACTTGTTGGGTTTGGGGTTTTTTATTGTTTGTTTGTTTGTTTTTAAATAAATTATTTTACAAAGCTGCAACTCTTGGGGAAAATTTTTCAGTAGATTAAATACTGTCATTCCTTCTACACACCAACTTCCCTCTCTCTGTATGTGATCACATTAGATGTGATTTTGAATGTTATGTTTCCTCTACTGGAAAATGGCAAAACTGCTCAGAACTCCTGATGCAGCTTCCTTTGAAGTCAGAGCGACATCCTTCTTTTACAATTTAGTGAGAGATGGATTCAGCTCATCATGAAAAAAAGGTGCTCTTTCTGCTTGTTTCCCATAGCTGGCACAGGAGAATGCGTTGCAAGACAAGATATCTGGGGTGCCTTTGCTGACAGATTTCAGTTTTAAAGGTAACTTTCAGAGGAGTATCTTTAATCCTAGTGGTCACCAAGGGACTCTAATAACTGTCTAAATTGTGAAAAGTGACACTTTTAATCCTATATGGGACAGAGGAAAATGTACATCTCCAGTAAAATGATTTTTTTTTTAAATGCAGAAATTTTAGAAAAGCTAGTGGTAAGTAGTCTAGTCGTATCTTTCTTTAGACAGCGGCTGATTTTTTAAGCAAATATATAACCATGCCATAATGTAATCTGTAGTAGGAAAATATTTTATACATTGTGGGTTTGAGGGGGAGAGAGGCTATATGCCATATGTTCAGCTGGAGGGAGTGGTAAGAAAAGAAATGGAAGCTTAATGTACAGGAGAAGGCATGGTTATGTCTAATCCATTAGAGAAATTGCTAAAGAGTACTCCTGTGATGTGAAAATACATCATACTCTCAGGCTTCACAAGACCTAGGTTGATTGCCTGAGTAATATTGCTGGTGGCACAGAACTTTAACTTGTACGTCCAATTTTTTTAATGTGCCAGGAGCTCTATTTAAAGTACTCAATAAGCCTAAAAGGAATCTGCTGGGGATGAATAGGAGAGAGATTGGAAATGTGGAGAGAGGGAATGTGAAGACTTTTCATTCTCTAATTAAGGGTTTGTCTTCTGGCAGTGACCAGCACTTCTGTTTCCACTTAGACCCAGCTCTTTGCACTCAGGTATAGACTTTCTCCCATCTTTTTGGCACTTGTGTCTAGATAAGACATGCCAGGAAGAGTATGGGAACTCTGAAGAATGGGGGACAGGATTCCTGATGTGTAACTTAAGTGCCTGCATTAGGAGACAGCCTTTCTAATTTTTTTTAAGAATAATGGGCAAGAAACACATTTGGTGTTGCCAGAGCTACTGAAATTCAGTCTGCCAATCAAACAGTGAGAAATATGGGTGTACAGCTAGACAGAATGAGATTAATGCCATGTGAATGTGCCTCAGACAGATACCTGAACAGGCACACACACAGAAAAAAATAATTTTTTGAAGTAACTGATTAAAGCTATGCGATTAGTCTGTTTGCCCCATATAGCAACACATGAAGAAATTACTGCAACTACACTGGAATCCACGATCCCAGAATTGTCCTCTAAAATTCTAGTTAAAATGTGTTGTAGATGAAGATGAAGGTTTGCCCTGATCTGCCTAAATATGATTCAGTGACCACAGTCAGAAAATGTTAAAGAAGTGTAAGGATGAAGTAGAAGGTTGTATCTCAGTACCAAACCTAGACGTCACTTAGAAATATCTGTATTTCCTAGAAGTAAGAAGTACTGACATGGTACTTCCTATGTTCAGCTGCTATTGCTGTGGGTTTGTAGCCTCACCACACTGAAACTGCATTGAAGTTGAACATCTAAAATATCAAAAAGTTCACTCTGTAGGGCATTCTAATCAAATCTAGTAGGTTCTTTCAATGAAAGTATTTCTGATTTCTTATCTCATCATTTTTAGGCAGATTACGCCTGCTTATAATAAAAAATCTGCAAGTGTCTTTGCAGACCTGAACTCTTTGTCCAGGAACCTAAAAATAGTACTTGATATGACAGCAAGAAATAAAAAATTTCTCTGAGGCTTGGAAGAGTCTGTAAACATAGTTACGAATCCAATTTTTACTCATATTCACTATTTTCTTACATTGCTTCATGACTACCAAAGAGCTGTCCTTTGTTTCCAAGCCAACATCATTATTGTAACAAAAAGAGCTCTGTATAGTCTCTGCTCTTGTTTTTGCAGAATTCAGCTCTCATTGAAGAGCTGTAATCTAAAATCTCCTCGCCTGAGAAAAATTACAGATGTATCTTTTGCAAATACGAACACAGCTTTTTAAACGATAATAATTTTATCCTGAAATTTTAGATTATCCCCAACATAATAGCTGAGGTGCTCACACTTAAAATGTGATCAGCAGACAACTAACTTTGAACCCTCAAAGGCTTAAGTGATCCAGCAGACAATCATTTTCACTGATCCTCAAAGTTTTCAGCAACATCAAGCAGCTAAGGCCCTCTGTCTTAAGCAAGGAAGATTAAAGAAATGGCACCTTTCAATTTGAAAGCACGGAGAGACAGTCTGTGCTGTTAGTCTTGAACCTGTCAATATGTTTGTACGGCTGTTTCAGTAGCCCGCTGGGATCTTATTCCTACTTTAACTTTCTAGTTACTGTTGCAACACAGCTACATTAGCATCAGTACCTCATAGGCTTACTTTGCCGTGTTTGCTGCACTTTTAGCTATATCATGAGATGCTGCTCCAAGAGACTAAAGACATTCAGCCTCGCTGAAGGATTGCTCAGGGAAATGGCTAGTTTTGAGGGAAAGAGTACCATTTTAAGACACAGGACAAATGCATATATTCTGCTTGCAAGGGGAAAACAGCCAGAGTCAGAGAGGAGAGGTGATAAAAAATGATAAAAAATAATAAAAAAACTGTGGCACCATATACAAGCATGTATGAGCAAAGCATTGCGCAGAATATGATGCAAAGAAGCTGAATCATCTTTTAGGAGAAGCCTAAAAGTATTTGAAAACGTTTAGTTTGGACTTTCTGAAAACATTCCAACACTGACAAATGAATTTAAGAAGTAAATACCAACCAACGCAGTCAGAAACTTAAAGTAACCTTTTTGAACACAATGTTCGCACTCGGGCGAACTCGGGCGAAAAGTCACGAGAATTTTTAAACTGCTTTTAGTCATTGATTTATTTTCTTAAATTCCCACATACTTAAGGTTTTTTTCAGTACAAGGAATCCCACTGAAAGGGTAGATAAGTAGCTGTCTTAAAGATTAGTTTAAATGTGTGCTTAAGCATTTTCAGTGATTAAACTCTTTTGAGGGGATTTTGAACATTTTTGCCTTTTATTTTTAACAATGTGTACCTTCCTGAGCCATTCCAGGCAGAAACATCTTGTTCCCGTGGAAGAAATTAGCTGAACTTGACATCAAATAGATGGTTATTTCAACAGTAATCCCAATTAAAGACCACATGCAGTGACAGATATTGTACAGAAGCAGTCAAAACACCATCTCAAAGAGCTCCCCCTCTGAATCAAAAATGGGACCTTGTAAGTGGACAAGGCGGGAGGGGAGGGTGGATGGAAGTATAGAAATAATATAAAAGTTACTCACACAAAAGCTGTCTGTGTGAATCAGTGATGTTTGCATTCTCATGCCAGAAAGGGTTTATCAAAGGGTAACATTCACTCCTCACTGATAGAGAAGGGAAAAAACAATGAGAAAAAATTACGCTATAATATCTTATTGCAATATATCCTCTTTTTTTTTTGCGTGTTCATATAATTCATATAATATTATCTGCTTTAAAAACATTCATTCCTAGGTAGGGGAGGAAAGGAGGGGATTTTCAGTACCCAGCATTGGCCAACTTCTGCTCCCGTGGGGCCTGACCACTGAACTCAAGAGGGAAACATCTGCTCATTTCAGTGGGGCTCAGGGTGCAGCAAAGGGGAGAATTCCTTTAACCTGCTCCCTCTCCCCTGCTCCACTGGAAGTAACGTCCTTTCTTGCCTATCATGAACATTACTTACTCCGTGTTTTTAATGGTGGAATCAAGACCAAAAGTAATGTGCCTGGTATACAAATTAAACTAAATGGGGAAAATCCTATAATATCCACATAGGGTTTATGGATCTTTCATTAAAATCCAACACTGTGAAATACCAAGCAAGACTGAATGCTGTACAATTACTTGGTGAACTTGGTGAGTCTTTAGTCACTTGCCTTTAGTTAGTATGGGATTAAGTTTATTTTATTTATATTTATATTATAGACACAGATTTCAAACTAATAATATTTATATTGATATCATTTATATTAATATTACTGTATTACTTATGTTTATAAAT
>NW_009209361.1:0-32085 GCF_000690835.1 Fulmarus glacialis
GAGCTGCGGCGGTTCCCGAGCCGAGCAGCACGTTTGTACTCGCCGGTGCAAAAGTGCATAGCACAGGCAAAGGAGAGGGGGGAAAAAAAAAAGCCTCCTTAGAAATACCTGCCTCTAGCTTCTCCAGCGAGCGGCTGCAAAGCTTTTATCTGCAAACAATTATTTAAGGAATCCGGGGTGTTGCGCAGGGGCTGCCGTTGTGCTTGGGATGGTTGAAGGTAATGTTGGTTACTCCCGAAGAGCATGTGAAACATTCTTGTGGGGAAAATAATCCGGGGAGAAACATCTTACTGCGGGGAAAGTTTTCTGGCTTTTAGAAATTGAATCCACAGCTCGTTCCAGTGTGTTTAGGTTAACTTTGATTAAGGTCTGCTTTGTTCTTGAGCCCTCGCTTATTATAGCACATCAACATTGTGAATAGCTGCATTAACTGAGTGCCGTGGAGAACTTATTTTCACTTGCTTACTAGAAAATATTTCACGTCCTGCCAAGTTTTCATGTAACCTGACAGAGCTGTTAGTCAAATGTGCTTAAAGGATCTGTCCAGTCACTGTCAAGTTAACTGTTTAATTGCCAAGTTAAATGTTTAGTATTAAAATGCCACTTATTAAGTGATTTAAAAAGCCGTATCAACAGACTGATACTTCAGAAAGGGTTGCAGCAGTTTAGAACAATGTGAATACATGTGCTTCACATATGGCACTGTAGGGCTGTGCTTATGTGACACTTCGAATCTAATCATTTCATACTGGATGCAGATGGTACTCTTTCTCCCTCTGCAACTAGATCAGCTACGTCTTTCTTACCAAGAATTTGCAGTCTAAGTAGTAACTTTTTATTGTTACTTATTATTGTTCCGATGAATTTTCAAACCTGGCAACCATAAGGTTTTGAATCTGCAAGTACCCCATGCAATTTAACTCAAATGCCACAGAGATCTGAACTTCCTTTGGGGGTAATGGGATCTCCATGGCAATGAGGCCTGCTGAGAGAGAAACATGGGGTTGGAATTTGATAAAAGATGACTTGGGGGCTGTAAAACACCATCGTACTCATCCCAAAGTGATAATTAATCATGAACTAAAGCAACCTGGCCCATGGAACTGTAGAAAGGCATGGGCTGAGAAATTTGGCTTAAAGAGTCATGTGAGGAATTGCCTCGTTTAAAAAAATCCTTTTGGGTAGAAAAACCCCCAGAAAGGTGTGTCATGAAGAGAATATAAATGTGTTGCTTACAGCCCAACGCATCAAAGAGCTCAGAGTCTGTAATGCTTTTAGTTGACAAGTCCGTGGCATGGTGCCATTCAGTACAGAGGAATGGTACAGATTCCATTCAGAAACACAAGGGTTGCAGTATATATGGGAGGTCGTTTAGGGTGGTTTTAAAACTGTGTGTGTGCCTGCTAAAATAATTCCTTTTTGCCGGGGTTTTTAAACTTGCAGGATATAACTGTTTGAGCAAAAAAGTGGTAGCAGTACTGAGAATTCGAGCCCAATCTTGTAACTGCAGTTTCTGGGCTGCTTCTGTATAAATTGGAAGTTTAGACACGTTACATGTACGCAAGTCTGACATGTAGAAAGTGCTGAGTATCAGCACTGAGAGTCACTTCTTTTTTTTGCATATCAAGTTGAACTATGAAAATGGAGCCATGAAAAATAATTGAGGCAAAAATGTTAGAAGTATCTAAATTGTTTCAAACCAAAGCATTATCTATAAAACTCTCCTGGAGGTTCAGGTTTCTCCTTATTCTTTCATGAACTTCAGCCTTTTTATGATTAGCTAGTTGTATATTTAGTTTGTTTATATATAATATATAAATAAATTTATGTGCAATATGTATGCAATAAACATCAATATTAGTGTCTTTATTTAAATACTAAGGATTTGTAAGTCACATAGGCTCTGTTCACTTCTATGTTCTTTTTATGCGTATTAAATATAGGCCTAGACTGCTGGTCGTCGCAAGTGTGACCCTACAGGGGCAAATATGTTAGAGTAGTCTGTTCTTTTCCTTTCATTATACATAAAGTGGCTTACAAATAAAGATCACACTCTTGTTGCTGTTCTTGACAGTCCACTTCCAATTTTGCTCCTCAGGGGCTATTTGATTGCAGCACCTTCTGTTTTCCGATCTGGTGTTGAGGAAGCTGTAAGTGTAACCATCTTTAACTCTGTCAAGGAGACAACAGTCCAGATTCAGTTAGTAGTTAAAGGAGAAACTGTATCACGAGGCCACGGAACAGTTCTGGGTAAGTTCCTGTAATTCTGAACTTGAGAACTAGTTTATAAGTTGAGGTGCTGTGGGAGCACATCAATATCTCTTAGGGAATTGTTTTAGGTGATAACAGAACTGCAACCAAACTAATATTTAATTCATTGCTAAACGTTCTCAGTCGATTGTGCTAATGTGCTTTTGATGTATGTGATCTCAAACATCCAAAGCCAATAATTTTGGAACACCAAGACATACAGAGACCCTGAGTAATTGATATTCAAGAGTTTTATAGTGAATATCTTTCCTTTTGAAACCTGAATATTTGACACTGGGGAGCTGTATAAGGAATAAGATAAGTTGACTCTAAAGAAAAATATAAAGTCTACAACAACTTCATCATTTTCTACCCTTATTTTAAAATGAGTGCTGGAAATGCAATCTCCCCATCTTCAGGACTGAGTATTGCTGAGAGGGGTGGTAAAATTTGCAGTTGGGTAGGTCTTTAAAATCCAAGACAGATACCTCTCTGTCCTGTGTGTAAAGACAAAAAGTGTTTTGATTATGTCCAACTTAATACTGAATGAATTTACATTAGTGAAAATGAAGTCCAGTAGTGCTGTTCTACCACCGCTAGTAGCAGTATAAGCTGTAATGTAGACAAGGCTCAGGCAGTCAGGCTCTTTAACCATCATGTTTTAACCCTTCTGTATATAAAAACTGGAAGTTATATAAAAGCCATTTCCTTTCTTGGAACAGATTGTCTCTGGTTTTATCCTCCCCTTGTCATCTTTGAAATTGGCTGACAATTGGCTAAGTAATTCAAAGGGAGTGATGCTTACACATGTGGACAACATACGCTAAAGAGAAATCTTAGGTATGGCTGTATCCAGCAATCAAAATAGATTCTATGAGTGGTTTTTTTGAGAATTATTCAAGTCCCAAAAGAAGCCAGGTCCTTTTTACAGCAAAATACTTCTGTAAGCATAGGATGCCCTGTGCTGAAATCTCAGCCTTGGTGGTAGTCTCTAACCATAGAGCACTTTGCGATTTACCTTGGGCAAAAATTGTAAAGAAACGTGGACCAAGTTTATTTTGGAGAACTCTACTGGGTCTGACTTGCTCACCCTGCAGATTGTTTTACACAATGCAGGAAAACTACTTCAGGCGAAATCATAATGAAGGGGTATTGCAGTTAGAAGCTCTATGACATGGGTCTCCTTTCACTCAACTGCAAATGGCTAAAACGTTAGTACCTTAGCTTGAGAAGAATAACTCTCTCTCTCTCTCTCTTTTTAGATAAAGGAACAATTAAACTTAAGGTGAGTGTCAACTATTTTAAGATGTTTTTGGTGAAAACATGAGGGACTTGCCTTCAACCACATCAGACATTGCTCTGAGCAGCTGAAGCACAAATACAGATCACATTCCGGTGTACACACTAAGGAGGAAGCAACCTTCACAAGAGGAAGAGTGGAGAGTGAAAAGAACAAAGCTTAATCCATCACAGCTCATCTGTCAGGCCCTTACACCACTGAAGAAAATCAGTGGCGGAATCTGTGGCTCATTGCTCAACATAAAGTTCTATGTTGTGATTATTTTATAAGAATGGCAGTACATATTGCTATTAAGTGACATGGAGCATTGGACAGACCACAGAAATCCATAAAAATTGCAGATTATTGAATGTTGTGTGTCTGCTAGTTATGCTGATACTACTATGTTATTAAAAAAACATAGGCTTTCACCAGTTTTGTCTACATTTTAGCCTTTGACATTAGTAATATTTTTGCCATCAGCATAGTCCGTAAAATGAAGCTTACCCATACTAAAGAGATGGAGGGAGCAAAAACCACTTTTTATTTCCAAAGAGGATTTGTAGTGGAGTGAAATGGTGATGAGTTTAAATGCAATTCTGGCAGAGGGTTCCAGTAGCCATTAAAAAGAAATTACGTATGCTTACCTTAGTAAATCACACTTTTTAAATATTTGAATCACTAGGATACTGGAGATCTGGGGTGCAGTGAAAGGCAGTCATTCTTACAGCAGAAAGACATCCTGTGAAAGATCTCCCCTGCTTTGCACCTTGTGTCAGTTATCCTTCCTCATGCCAAGGAGTGAGCTAAATGCTACCAGTTCAGAGTTCGTGGTTCATTGAAAGAAGTAGTTTGGTTTATGCTGTATGTAGGACTGAGTGATACCATACAGAGAAAAATGAAGCCGTTTTCATGGTTTCTGTGAGATAATCTGGCTGTGCTTCCATGCTAGTACAGGACCTTTATCTCCATCCCTCTTCCTAGATCTTTGAAAAGTGGGGTGTAAATTCAAAGCAATATGAGTTTTTGGTCGTCTTGTTGATTAAGCACCATGAAAACATTTGGAACTGGAAGAGGTGTATTATGTATTATGTTTGGTAATTTGCGGTGGAAGATTATTACTTCAAATGAAGGCAAAATGGAGCTGGACTGAAGAACAAGTCTTAAAAGTGTTGGATCTCTTAACTTAGGGCTTGCTTTGGAGATGTCATCTCTGATGGGAGGTAAAGGGGGTGGGTGGAACAAATCATATAAATATTAAATTGTGATGTGCTTCTGGAATAGCAGTAGCTAGTACCATGAGCTGTAGGCTCTGGATAGTATGCTAGATTAATCACTGTAGCATATGACCCTGGGAAAAAAACCTCCATACTGCATCACTAGCTCTTGACTTAAGCTGGTCACGTCTAAACGAGTCTTTTCTATGCAGTGCCGTAAGAAAAATGGTCTGTTTTCTTTGCAGTGGATCCAGGTATTTGGGAACAGTTCTGTTGTGTTACTGTAGCACAGTGTAGACTCCTTCACTGCGCCTATTGCATCATCTACATTATCATTGGCCTATAAGTAAATTAAAGCCTTTGATTTACTTAGAAGTCTAACTAGCTTGGTGATGGTCTGTCATGACTGATTGGATTTCCTCTACCTTGGTGGCATACCCCAGAGTTTTCTTTGCCTTCTCTGTAATTACTGTATGGCTGATGTTGATACTGCTCTGTCCTGCTGGTAGTTAAACTGTGTCTGGGAATTAGGTTCTAGAAAGGATTTAATACTTCCCCGCCCTTTATTTGCTAATATACAAATATGTAAGTATCTATTCCATTCGTTTCAAGAAGGTATAATATAGACCTATGTTATAGGAAACATCAGCAGTTATACCAAATGCTATAGATGTCTTTATCCAAAGACCGTAACTCACTGTTAGAATAAAATCTGCAGTGTCATTGCTGATTTCGGTTTTATTTAATTTTTTTTCACTCTCAAATTATGACCTATTATCATAATATTTCCGTATTATCAGATTTTTTTACCTTGTAATTTTTAATCTAACGTCATTTTAAAAGTCTTTTATTTCTCTGAGCAACTGGTTGAAAATGTGCAAGCATGCATGTTTCGTTTCGGGGGTTTTTGTGTTTGTTTGGGTTTTTGTCTCTATCGGTAGAGCCCTGTCTTCCATAGCATGATTGATTTCTCCATGTAACACACTTTCTTTAGTGGAAGCTGCACATGTAGATCAAATATCACTTTGCTTGAATGATAAAGAAAGGGTAGAAGAGAATTTCCTGCCGTATTTTTAGCATGACTTTGCCGCCTTTGAAGTTTATATATTGTAAAAGATCTAGTATGTTCTTCATTTTCTTTTTATTACTAACACATAGTTACACTGAAATGCAGCAGGTGGCTGCTCTTTGCTCACTTCAATGTCAATTATATTCCCCAGAAAGCTCAAAGGCTTTTCTGTGTCTTCCTCACCTCATGGTGTGTTTTCTAGGTGCCTTCAGGACTTCGTGGACAAGCACATCTAAAAGTCTGGGGCAACCGGCATCTAGCAGAGGAAGGCTACATTTTTCATAACTATACTACAGTAACCATTGATAGCAAAGGATCATCAGTGTTCATCCAGACTGATAAACCTGTCTATAAACCCAAGCAGAAAGGTAAAGTGACCTTGGAGAACTTGCCAGATGCTAGGGCTGCTTTCAAGCAAAACGTTTTTTCAGGGGTAGATTCTAGGATGAGATATTCTGTTCAGTGTCAGCTGTGATGACTAATAAATTTCCTCTTTTCCTTTTTTAGTGTTGATAAACTTCTTTATGGTGACTTCTGACTTGAGACCAGTCAATGACAGGGTAAAGAAAATTGTTTTCTTTCACACTGTAAAAATATGATGGAATACTTGGCAACCTGTATTTTATTCGAATGTACGTTTATGCAGAAATACGATTGGATTTCTTAATCTATTTAGGCATATCTTGTGATTGCTTGTTGTTATTTATAATTTAGTTTTTTTTCATTCGGTCACATTACTGTTGAAGGAGACTACACCCATTTGTAGTGCTAGCAAATACAATGTAACTACGCCAAAGCAGTTAGGAGAATTTTTCAGAGACTAGCACTCTATTTAGGTAATGCACAAAGTATTACTTTTCCAGTTAGATGTGTGAATGAATATATGTTTCTTAGGCTACTCTTATCAAAGAAGAGATGTTTAAACTTTGTCACTGTGTGCATCATACCTTGCTTACGTTGACTCAGCAGTTAATCAAAGAAGCAGAAAACTCGCTTTGTTTCATAAAGCCTTTTTTTTTTTTTCTTTTTTTTCTTTCAGATTGAAGCTTATGTGGTGGTGAGTATCTGTCTGCCAATCATCTAGCATGTATCCTGTAGAGGCACAAGATTCTTGTAGCCTTAAGAGGAACAAGTCACATGTCTGTACCTTTTCAAGTCCATTATGGCCATTCCCAACTGTAACCTATGCCGTTATCTCTATCCCTGTGTCCTTAAGTGATCTTTTATGTCTTGCTTTTTTGTTATCACCAACAAATATACTTGTTTTCTACTTCAGTTTCAGAAATCCATTCCCATTTTTCAGCCTGAGAAGAATTGGCTAGTTTCACTGGGGTTTATAAATGTAACAGTCCCACTCAATTTCTCCCTTCTTTTCAATGCAGACACTCTCCTATCCTTCATCTGGCTGGGCTGATATAGCAGGGCCAATCTCATCTCTGCACCCAAACATTATGATAGTGGACAATAGAAATTCATGGCAAGGAAAGGGTGCTCCTGTCTTCTTCCTTATGAGGTGAATGAGAGGTTCCTTCTGTGTCTAGTCTTTTTTTTTTTTTTTTTTTAAAACCATGTGTTTTCTTTAGCTGTCAGCAAGCAGAAGAAATCACCCTCTTGTTTGCATTCAGTCACAGATTTAATGCTGACAAAAACAGCGGGACTAATTTCATCTGACTTTGTCATCTAAAAATTGTCTTGCTAGTTGTACAGCTCCCTCTGTGAATAGAAAGAAAGCGTCTTCAGAGGCCAGTTCATTCCATCCAAAATAGGTGTCTTAAGATAAGTGGAAGATCTGCCGCTTGACAGTGCTTACTTATGTGCATTGGCTGTAGAAGCAGTGTTCTTAAATGAGTACTGAATTTTAGAAAGCAAGTACCCCCTGGTAAAGTATTTTCAGAAAATTTTCAAGAGATGTTAGTTACATTTGAGCTGTTAGTGAAGTGTATGTATTGCAAAATGAAGTTCTTTGTTGCAAACTGAGTTAAAGGTATTAGTGATATTCATTTTCACTGTGATGTTTCTCATTCCTAAACCACTATGCAGGATCCTCGGGGGTCTCGTATGATAGAGTGGAGCAATTTGAAGCCATTTTGTTGTGGTAAGTTTTGGATTATTTTTTTCTCAGTGTACTGTTATTTGCCTTTGCTTCTGCTTATACTGAGTTGTGTTCAATAAGCCTTGACAAGGGCTGATGAGTTACACAGAGTTCACGGTATGTTGTTTCCTTTTTTCAGGTATTGTAAATATGAGTTTTCCTTTGTCTGATCAGCCAGTGTTTGGTGAATGGCTCATCTTTGCTGAAATGCAGGGGCACACGTACAACAAATCCTTTGAAGTTCAGAAATATGGTGAGTTATATCCAGATCAACTTTGAGTATAACCCAAGCGCATTTGGAAGAACAAAACATTATGAAATGTTTTTACTTGAGATGAAACACCTGAGAAATAAGGCATTTAAAGTGTCATGAGGAAAAATTCTTTAGAGACTATGTACTTCAGGGATATAGACACAACTTAACCAAGCCTTTTGTTCATGTCTCCACACTTCATGAAGTAAAGGACCTGAAACGGAGTGTCATATTGCACCATTTATTTGTGTAACAGAGATTCAGTTTTACTTTGGAAAACTCTTTAAGGTGCTTTCAGTGTATCCGTGCTTTCCTTCCTTTCCCAGAGCCCTCCTTGGAATTCTGAATTCTTTTTTTTGCAACCCCTCTTTTCTCAAAGTCCCTTTGTTTGATGAAAGGTGGATATCGTTACACCCAGCACACCATCTATGGCATCTGACCTGATCACACGAGCATTTATAGACACTGACAACTGCTAATATCTCAGCTCTATTCCTGACACATTGTGGAGGAGTCAGTAGCGAGTTCTCCTCTTTACCATGTATCTAAGAGAAAAACCTTGGGCTCAAATCCTGGAACACAGATCCCTCTGAAAAGAAGAAAAATCTGAGGGTGTGTTGGTAAGGTCATCTTGCCAAGATGGTCTTGGTTTGCTACTTTTGTTGATTCATTCTCTGTTGAGTGCTGTTCTGCCTAACGTTAGCTACACTGCCCTCATCTGACCATAAGCAGTGATCTTGTCAGAGCTGTGTATGCTTTTGCTATAATCTGGACAATAAGATCTCCTTGAAAAGATTCTGTTGTATTTCTTTTCATTGTAGTATTACCAAAATTTGAGTTGCTGATTGACCCCCCTCGCTACATTCGTGATCTTTCACTGTGCGAAAAAGGAACTGTCCATGCCAGGTAGGAACATGTCCCAAATAAAGTTTCATTACTATAGATTGTTGTACACCACAGGATGGTGCAGTCACTGGAGCTTGGATCTCATCTGCTGCAGGTTTTTCAGATAATTTCTGGTCATCATCAGAAGCTTTCCTATGTAAGAACCTTCATAAAACATGTTAATAATAACAAGCTGGAAAACCTTCTGTGATTTTTTTTTTTTTTTTTCTGTTTTCTAGATGTGCAGATCACATGGTACTAGCCTCGATATAATCAGGAAAGCAGAAAACAGCTGGAAGTTATTCATGATCTTCTTTTCATTTCAGATACACATTTGGAAAACCAGTGACAGGAAAGTTAATTGTCAATATGACTATAAATGGCGTAGGGTACTACAGGCATGAAGTGGGACACCCTGTCCTCAAGACCACCCAGGTGAGGGAGACCATTGAGTCAGCTGCAATAAAATGCCTGTTCTGTACCCTTTGAAGTTAATACCACAGCTCTATTTTGTGTTACTGATGGGAGATCAGAAAATAAATGAATAAATGTGATAATTGGGTCCAGCATAATAAAAATATGACATATTTTTACATGTTATGTTTATGATTTGGCGGGGGATGAGAATTTGTTGGCATAGTATTGATCTGGTTTTAGATCATATGGGGTAACGGAGAACATGAGAATGAGGGACTGTGACAAAGCTAGTCCAGACTATGGATAAGGGAGGAAAATGAAACTTGCTTTCTTTCCTCCTTCCTTCATGCACTCCCCAATTAATTCCCTCCACTCCCCATCCTCAAAAAATACTGCTGCAAACTCCTATCAAGTGCCTACACTTTAGATTTGGCTTCTAGACGCTTTTTGAATGTGAATGCAAACTTATGTTTCTGTTCCCCAACACACTTTGTAGATTGATGGCTCTGCTGTTTTTGATGTGTGTGTAAAAGACATGATGCCAGCTGATGTTCCGGAACATTTTCGAGGCACAGTCAATATCTGGGCCACAGTGATCAGCTCTGATGGGAGCAAGCAGGTTACATTTGATGACTCAACACCTGTTCAGAAACAGCTGATTGATATCAAGTACTCCAAGGATACCAGAAAACAGTTCAAACCTGGACTGCCTTACAAAGGAAAGGTAAGATTAAAATTAGAGACACTGACATATGGCTGATATAAGGTTATACTGACTTGATCCCAGGACGTTACACCATGTTCTGGTGTGTTTTTCCCACCTGCTGTTTCTGTCATTGACTGGAATTGCCTATAATGTAAAACCCATTGTTCTATAAATGGAACACTTTGTAGGTAGAAGTCACTTACCCTGATGGAAGTCCAGCTGACAGAGTCACTATCCGAATTAAAGCTGAACTCACACCAAAGGACAACGTTTATACAAGTGAACTGGTATCAAGAAATGGCCTGGTGGAGTTTGAAATCCCCTCCATCCCTACAGCTGCCCAATACGTCTGGCTGGAGGTGGGTGAAAGCTCTTTATAGGATTAGCAGGCTTTAATGTAACTAATCTTGTCAAACCTGCACTTTATAAATCAGTGCTACGAACAGGAAATCAGTGCCTTTTAGCTTCAGCTTATTGATTTAAATGCAGCAAACACTTGCTTTGTTTCTTGCTGCCAATAGAACTGATGTTGATAACCATCATAAAAAGATGCTTCTCCAAATACAGCTTAACATAGTAGTAAGGGTCCAATATTTGGAGAATACTGTTGCTATGTAAAGATGACAAGAGATGAATGGCTGGAAAGTATAAAATGGGAGATGGGGATACAGGGTAAAGAAGACAGTACAAATCAGGCTTTCTATGCATGCATAACATTCAGATCTAACTTCTGTTAAGACCAAAGTGACAGCGATTGATGGGAAACCGTCTGGGGATCAATATCTGCCAAACTACTTGTCCATCAGTAGCTGGTACTCGCCTAGCAAGTGTCACATCCAGCTCCAGGCACCAGATAAACCTTTCCAGGTATGTTGGCTTCATATTCCATCATGGCAACAACTACATTTCTTGGCTTAAAGTACTTTGTTCTAATTAAATATTTCTAGCCATTTCTATTTCTGGGATCCTGGGACTGTTTATTGTTTCCACTACAAAGATTGAAGTAGCTGCACTTCAGCCACCAAATAATTGTTCGATGTGGGCTGCACACAGTTCTAAGCAAAGTGGCTTTGACGCTTTGTGCAGCATCTCATTCTCCTTTGTGTTGTGGGGACAAGGGCGAGAGGGTGGATATAGGCACTGACAACATTTCAGTTTTTCATATTTGAATGTATGTTCTGTGCACCTGCAGTAACATTCACACGTGAATTGTTTGGTGAAAATGACATGCTTTAGTTCAGGTCAACAAATGCTGAAAGATTGGAAGTGAAGTTAATGGAAGTAACTTAATTACTAAAGATCCAAATTAGGGCTATGTAGTCCCACTAAAACTTCCAGTTTAAATTTCAGCTGGATCTGTTTAGTCTTCATTTATCAAACTATGAACATAGTTATCTTGTTTTCTTTTGTAGTTTTTGCTGGAGCATCTCTAAAAATGTAGTCCTTCCACATAAAAGTTGTCATGATTTTTCTCCTAAAGGAAAGATGTGATTTAACCATGATTTCTGTTGCATATTGTTTTACTGAGAGTTGTTTAGGGCTTGTTCTCTACCCAAGAAGATGCTCTGAGGGTCTGCATATTGCTTTGTGAAAAAAAAAAAAAATACGGATTTGGCACTATACACACTTAGATTTCTATTTATCAGCAGATCCGTCAGGTTGGTTTCAGACTCTTTGTATCCAAATAACAGCATTTTTTTTATCATTGCATTTCATGGTAGTTTAATGGCTAATTAATCTTTTACAAGTTTCCTGAGGTATGGAAAGGGGATTATACACTGCTAATCTGAACACATTGTTCTTATTATAACCTGATTAGAACTAATTCTTCTGTGGGAAAGCTAGGAGTTGGATGACCAGCTGATGTGGGAACTGTTTCCCTGCTTTGCCAGCTCTTACTGGGTGTTCCAATTAGCTACATTCATTTTTTAATGAATTGTTTCATCATTTGCACTGGGGAATTCTTAATACTTCAAATATTTAATGTCACGAGGCACTTCTTGGACTCTGGCATTCTCACTGTATTTAACCATTAGCAGCTCCTTGTATTCAAGTCCTTGCCATTTTGGTTTGTATCATATGTACATTCTGGAAAGATAACACTGTTAGTGCTGAAGAAAGAGGTTTTTCAAAAGATTTCATTGGGATTTAATATTGCTATTCAGCCTTAACAGTCTCAGTTGCGCATTGCTATGCTTTAAATGGCAGGAGGATCAGGAGTGGAAGTTGCTGAAGAAATCCTACTTAATACAAGTGTTAGCTGTTCCTCATATCCCAAAGCAAGAAGTTTGTGTTCCTAGGAAAGTCGGCTGCTCCACAGAAGCTTATTACTCAGCCAGACATGACCCAGTCCTAATCCTGTGACTGAGCACCGGTGTCTGTTCTGTTGGGATTGGCACTATTTGGGGGATTTTGTCTCCAGGGGATTCAGTACTTACCGAGTACCTCTGGGTATAGGACTTCAGTGCACAAAAAGTGCAGGAAGTCCGTGCGCTGCTCTGAAGCCTATTGCAGGCATCAGACGAGTTTACCCAGAAAAAAGAAGCTCTCTTCTCATTTATGTTTGTTTGACAGCTCCTTGAGTGCCAGACTTGCAAATTAATGTCAAGACTTGTGTAATTTGAAAGCATTTTCCCTCAGATCTATTCCCAGTAATTTCATGCTACATTGCTACATTGGTTATGTTTGAATTAGTATTTGCCATATGAAAGTAATCACCATGTATAATCTCAATTAAACTGCAAAGACTATCAAACGCACATCTCTTCCCACCCCCAACCCATCTCTTTCTTTTTTGGGCTGGACTACTGAAGGGGTGTCTAAAATTCAACCAATTCTGACAGCTGCTCTGTGCCAAAAGGCTTAACTTTCAAGATTCCAGAGATTCCTTTATTGTTTTCATTAATGCATACAACCCCCCAGCCCATTCTCCCGTTAGATTTGCAGGGATTGAAGAGCTGAACACAGGCCCCTTTTTATTGTGAAGAAAGTCCATGAAAACAGTGCTAATGTAACATACTTTTCAGTGCACACATTTCTTAGGAGAGGGGTCACATCTCTTGTGGACTGAAACCCAAATAGATTTCTGTGCTTTATAAATAAAAAGCATGCATTGTAACAGACCAGATATTTTGCTTTTGTGTCTCTGGGTGCAGGTAGGAGAGGAGGCTTGGATTGCAGTGAAGTCCACATGTCCTTGCAACTTCACTCTACATTATGAAGTGGCATCGCGAGGCAACATTGTCCTTTCAGGACTGCAGCCCAGTAACATCACCCAGCAGAGGAGCAAAAGAGCCACCTTTCCCTTTGAGAAGAACGTTGATATCACACGCTTCCCTGGAACAGGTAGCTAGCATCAGAAATGCAAACTCGCCCCTATTTTGAGGGAAAAACAACCTTTCTGCAAACCTAAGCATCCTCTTTTTTGAATTTGCTGCTTCTTAAAGGGCGTAGAATAATTTTGTGCAAGAAAAATAGTGATATCCATTGCACACATAATCATATAGAAAAAAGATAAATTTCTCCAAGAGGGATAACTCTTGGAGAATTTTCTCTAGTCTTTCTGTAGTCTTTCTCTGTTAAGAAAACTCTACTCTTTCGTAATATGCTTGGCTTGGGATCAGCTGAGTGGTATGATGGGGCTAGGGCAATTTACTAAGCTGGTTGAGCTTAAACTTGGAAGAGAACATTAGATGGACTGATAGCATGGATCACACGAAAGGAGAAGATCATGCAGTTAGCATGGGGAAGGGAAATGAAGTGCGGACTCCTAGTTTGTACAAGGAGCAACAGAAAGATATAAATCTGGTGAATTCAGGGAACGGGGATAAAGCATGGTATGCTTGGGAAGATGCATACAACAACTGCCAAAGGAAAAGTCTGTCTATCCTAGTAACATTTCTGCAATAGCAGCCAGTTTCAGACAGTTAGGGGAAAAGTAAAAGAGATTTCCCTAGATGTACCCACCCATCTTCTGGTAATCGATGGTTTAAGAATTTGTAATAACTCTCTGCACTGAAGGTTGGTTCTCAGCTGTTGTATGTACAGGTTGCCCAAAGACATTGTGGTTGCTCCATCACTGGAATTGTTCAAGGTCAGGTTGGATGGGACTTTGAGCAACCTGATCTAGTGAAAGATTTTCAAACTAGGGGGGTTGGAACTAGGTGATCCTTAGAGGTCCCTTCCAACCCAAACCATTCTATGATTCTAACTGCTGCTAGTGAAACGATGCTCTATAAACTGCATATTCCTTTTTCAAACCCATTTATACTTTTTCTCTCAGCAGCGTTCTGCAGCAATAGATACCCTCTTTTGTTTATTTTAAATGGCTTGATAACTTAGTTGTATATTTCCTTGATTTTATGTCAGGAAAAACACTGGGTAGTCATTCTCTATCCACCTTCTCCATACTGCTCATTATGTTATGGGTGCTAATTGCCTATCAGCTTACAAAAGGAAAAGAAAAAGGAAGGGAAAAGATTCTGAGTTCAAGAAGAACATGTGCAACAGGAACAAGGGAAGGATGCAAGTCCAGGGTGGAGAGTTCTGTGCCTTGCCGCATTTGGATGGGGCAGGAAGAGAGTGATTTTGATAAATAATGCTGTCATTTTTACAATTTATTTTTTAGCACCTACCAGTATCCCTGCAGCGGAGGTTGAAGTCTGCATGACATTCCTCCGGTTCCCAGTAGTTCACAACATGGCTCCCTTGGGCCGTCTTCTGGTGTATTACGTGAGGGAGAATGGAGAAGGGGTTACAGACAGCCTGCAGTTCACTGTGAAGTCCTCCTTTGAAAATCAGGTATTGGCAATGTAGCTAGTGGAGAGGAGGGGGTGGCGTCTTGTTGCTCTTTGTAGTTTTGTCTGCTGATTATGAGTCAAGATAATGGGATTTAATGTTACACTCCTAGGTTGCAGTGGCTCTCTCAGCAAATGAGACCAGACCTGGTGATGTTGTGAACATCAAGGTCAGAGCTGCAAAATCAAGCTGCGTCTGCATTGCTACTGTGGATAAGAGTGTCTACTTGCTGAAGACAGGTTTTCAGCTGACAACCAGTCAGGTAAAAGGAAGCTTAAGGCACTGATGTCTTTTTCTTAATACTGCTATCTGCACTTTACCTTTAGTAAGTAGCCTTTATACCTAAGCAGAGCAGTCTCTTCCCTTTCTCTGCAGGTTTTTCAAGAGCTTGCAGAATATGATGTATCTGATGCTTTTGGAGCTCCGAAGGAAGAAGGGCACTTCTGGTGGCCAGGCATGTCCTCACGTAGACGCCGTAGATCTTCTGTCTTTCCCTGGCACTGGGACATCACCAAGGATGCTCGCTTCGCGTTTACAGTAGGAAGAATCAGCCTCACTTCTCTATGGAGTGTCTTTTTTACTTTCATGTTTGCAGGATAATTTTCAGCTCCATAGGCCATTGTTTTTTTTCACATCAGAGCTGTTTCTCCAGGGAGTAGGCTGAAAAGTAATTTCCGAGAACAGAGTACTCTGTTCCAGCAAAGATATTGGAGAAATGTGCTTTGATTTTGGCCAATCTTGATGAGAGGGCCAGGCATCCTGTTGGGTGAAGGAATTCATGCTGATGCTCTGGAGAATCAGACAGGGGACCAGAAGGTTCCTCCAGGCATGGGTGAGCTTGCAGATCTCTTCTGCAGTTACTTTTACAGGGAAAGATGGTGGAACATGAGACTTTCATTATAGCCTTTTCCCTTTTAGACTATCCTTTGGAAATCCTTTAAAGTTCTTTCCTGCGTCAGTTCTGCCAGCTTCTGTGGCCATCTGTGTGAAAGATCAGTAATGTTTTCTTTGTATCCTTCATCAGGTTACCCTGATCCTTTGTCTCTTTGTCCTTTGTCCTTTCTGCAATTTAGCTAAATTGTTCTATTTTGTTGTCTTAAACCCCATAGGCTTCCACATATTCCCCCGATGCCTCAATCTCTTAATCATAAACTCTAAATCCTCATTACTATCCAGTGCTGCAGGAGTCACTGCTTCTCTCCCTGTGATCTGTTGGGGACTTTTGTTCTGATGCTTTTTTTTCTTACTGAGAGGCATAAACTCTCAGGAGAAGATACATATGTTAATAGCTGGTATTTGTGTGTTGCTGCATACCTGATTTGTAATAATTGGATGTGTATATAAAGAGAACAAAGCTCATACTCCCTTTGGTGTCTGAGAACTGCTGTCTCTTATGAATAAGTGCATTTAGGGGACAGAGCTGGCAGACAGCTTTCTTATGAATTCTGTATTTTTACTGTGAAGCTGTGTGGACAGTTTCCATTTTGCTTGGCATTCCTGGTAGTGCAGAATTGGTGATGTCTGATGTGAGAGCTGCCTGCTAACTGCAGCAGAACACACTGGAAACTTTTAGGAAGGGTAAAAAGCTGTAATGTAATATTCTAGGGGAAAAATATGTGTAATAATTTTTCACCTGTAGCTGCCTGACAGTTACACATGCCCAGTAACGTTAGATATTGGTTTAAATGCATTTTCCAAGCAAACAAGAGCTTTCTCGTAAAACCTCTGCACATAAAGTGCCTACAAATTTTCACATTAAGTCATTTTTATATAAATTTTTAAAAAATCCTCAAGTTTCAATTGAAATTTACCTCATAAATGTTGGAATGGGGTTGGGGGATTCTATTCAGAAAAGTTTTTATTGGTACATGTTTAATTCTTCTTTTTTTTTTTTCTTGCTGGTTTTTGTTTTGTGGTTTTCATTTTTATTGTCTAGGAAACTGGCTTGGTTGTCATGACTGATATAGTCAGCTTAAACCACAGACAGAATGGAGGCATGTACACGGATGAGGCTGTCCCAGCTTTTCAGCCGCATACTGGGACGTTGGTGGCTACAATGCATTCTAAAATAGCACCAAGGTAACATTTTTGTTGTAATGCATGTTGTCTATGATACTCTTAGCTATTTTTTTTCTGTATTATCAGCTGTTTCCCACCTCCAGGCCCCCAGGAAATTGCTTGGTTTAGACGAGGTGGTAGTGGGGAAACTCTCTTCTGTTGTCTTGATAGACCTAACAAAAATTGTAACTAATACTACTTTGTTAAATTTAAATTAATTCTAGAAAAATGCAAAGTAATATTCTTCAAAAGGATCATTTGAAACTCTCTGCATATCTCAGTTTTCTGTGAATTAGTTGCTTCTTCTCAATATTTGCAAGCTAGCCCTTGTTTTGCAGAGTTGCTCATTGCTTATTATTTTGACCATTCAGCTGGTGGTCAAAATAAATAAAATGAGAGACTGCAGGAAGAAAAAGTTGTGAAGTACTATGACTAATGCTGCAAACTGAGGATGTGCCTTCCTTTTGTATTCTGAACCACCTGGTGGCCTCTCTTAGCAGAGTAAGTTTTGGATGTTAGTTAAGAAAAAGAATGAAGCATTACAGGTGTAGAAAAATGGAACAAATTATGAAAATATTAGAGATCAAGACAATTCCAAGGAAGAAATGGAGGGGAATATAAAGTAGTGATTGTAGTAGCTGCTATTAGTAAGGCTGTATCATGATATCATGGGAAGTCACATGCTCTATATGCTCCCTTTGATTTAATTTGGTGAAAGAATTTTCATAAAATTTCATAAAACTTTTATTTTTTAAGATTATATAATCTTAAAAACTAGTATAAATAATCTTATTTATACTATTTTTTTTAGGTTCTTATTATGTCTTGATGTGTGTGTGCACAATGGGATCATTTGGAAAAAACTATGTAATTTGTGTTCTGAATGATACACCTATTCACTTCTATATGATTCTATGCTATAATTTGTTTTGGCTGATCATGTGAGCTGCATTCAGGTGATAACGCTGATTTATCAGTTACTGTTAAAAGCGTCTTATTAAAAGAATTCATTGCCAAGGACTTATTTCTTGTTCTAGCAGAGCAGAGAAGAGAAAAAGAACCTTCTTTCCTGAAACATGGATTTGGCACTGCCTCAATGTCAGGTATTGACAGGGAATTCCCTTAATTATATCCAGAGGGTTGTATCCTCTTCAACTGCAAAAAACAAAGCTATTTAAAACCTCCTGGAGTTACACTGGCATTCTCTGATATGATGATGTTGTTGCGGTGGTGGTGGTTGCGGTGGTGGTGGTTGCGGTTGTTTTGATTCGCAGGGAGAGTTTTCTTCAATAATCTTTCTCTGTAACATTTCATCTGGTCTTGAAGTATATTCACTTACTTCAAGTTGAACCTGTCAGTTGTGACTACATTGCAACCCATGTGTAATTCACCATGGTGTCACAAGCAGAGGAGTATCTTCAGGGAAAAAAAGGAGCAATGGTTTGGTTCAATGCATTTCTAGGTTTTACATGCTTATGGAAAGGGTGTATCGATAAGTTATTGAAGAGCAAGTGAGGATATAGGTTTGAAGTGATTAGCTACTCTGAGGAGCTACCTGTTGCGTAAACTTGCCTCACAATAAATGCAGGTCAGACTGCTCTTGCAATAAAAAGGCACTGTAAGATATAAAGTGGTGATGCACTTCTAGGTCTATGCTAAAATCTTTATATGAACCAAAATTCTACGTACCATTTAAGAGAGTAAAGGGTAATGGAAAATCTCGCTAGACTTCACAGTCAAGAGGCAAGACCCAGCCCCTCAGAAGTGCCAGTTTCCCTTTACAGTAGGGGATGAGTTGGGTCTAGATTTGTGTTTGGACCCTAGGGTAATCCAGAAATGTCAACTTCAGCGAGTGCTAGTGTTTTTCTTCCTTTCCACCCCTATTCTAGCATTAATTGCTGTGTATGCTTTAGTGGGGAAATAATGCCAGGGTAATATATGTGACGAGATGGAGGCAGAAGAGCTGCTTCTGTAAATGCTGGTATAGCCTTACCATGCACTGGTGAGTATTCTATATTGATCGCTTTTTAAATTGCACAGAGCCCTTCTTTCTCTTACATCTGATGCAAGAGAATCTCCCCCAAACCTTAATTTACTGCCCAATAAATCATGGTTTCCACCTGGTACAACCGGAACTAAAAAAATGAATAAACAGATAACCAGTATCTCCCAGAAACAGCACATCTAGGATAATTTGAAACAATTATTAAAAAGCTTCTCCAGGTTTGCAAGTAAACTTCATTCTCAATAAACGATTATAAATTAAATTTGACAGAAACTTGCAGCAAGTGTATTCAAATCTGTTCAATTGAGCGTGAAATATGCTTTGTAGAAATACACAAAGAATTCCAGAAGTGCCCATTTGGGCCTCAGCAAGCTGGGGCAGTTAATTATAAGTGGGCGAGTGTGGAATAAGAAGTTGCAGATTGCATTTTCTCCACTTCATTTCATTAGAAACAACTGAGTTGAGCATTCCTTGATTTCCACTCTCTTGAACAGGAAGAATTTTTTTTTTCTTCTACCATTTATAATTATAATATACAATCCTCAAAAAAAGAAACAAAAGCCTAATGTCAACTTCCCAAACCAATTCTAAAAATTCCTAGAGCCTGGCCGGAGGGTCTAATGGCTGGAAATGTGTGTGTACTTTGGCCCCCCGCCCAGAAGAGTAAGTGCCCTCATGTGTGAAAATAATGTTAATGCTGGTTATGGGCTGAAATCCCAGTGGAAAGAACATCAGCTGCAACAAATTGTCTGGTTAAACAAACTGGAATACTGCCAGTTCTGGAGCTAGGACACCCTTCTGCTTACTCTTCAAGGCTGTAGTTTATTGCAGGTACCTAACTCCAGTTAGGATGAAGACCTACATATTAAGAAACTAGCGTGCCTAAAAGAAGTGCATTTCCCACGCTCTCCACTCTGTAGTTTTTGCTGGGGAACCACATTCATTGGCCAGAGTGCTTGGAGACTGACTGAACCTAACATGCCTATTCAAAAGCATAGTGATCAATAGGTTTTTATCAAACTATTTGTTTTAATCCTTTTCATACTGTAATATAAATACACAGACCAGTACATGATACATGTGTCCTGGTTTCGGCTAGGATAGAGTTAATTTTCTTCCTAGTAGCTGGTATAGTGCTCATTGAAAATTACAGTTGATTTAAACGTTGAAAGTAAAGATACATCTTTGGTGCCTAAAATATGAATAACCTTCAGTTGAAAAGTAGTGAAAGCACAATTCTTCAGTTTTTCCTGAATATGAATCGGGAGGTATTGCAGCATTGAAAGACAGTGTGCTATGCTGTTGACTTGCAGAGCTTATTCTGAAGATCTTGCTTTCTCGTTTCCCATGCCAACTAAGATGCACATTGCTCTCAAAAGATTACAGAGCTAGCAGCATGTGTATCAAGCTCTGGGGAATAAATAAGAACTTGAGAGAAAACAACCTTAGGGTGTACTCATAACTGCACCAATCATCCTGCCAGTTGAGCCATGAAATAGCTTTTGTTCTTGCTTTAGAGGAAATGTTTTCTGTTCCAGGCAAGGCCAAAGCTTCTTTGCAGGAGGGAAATAGCAAAGTCTGCAGAACAAAATTGAATTTCTATTATTATAAAGCATGGAAGAGGATACCAGGATTATGATATGCTGTTGTGGTATGCACAGTAAAGCTAAATACTCAGAATAGAAATGTGATTTTTAATAATTAGTTTCAATCCTCATTGGAAGAAAATGGTGGTTTTGGAAATTTTCTGAGTCAGGCATTCCAAAAACCAACCAACCAAAATGTTTCTGAATCAAAATACGCTCCCCTGGACAAGCAGTTGCTGAACTTGGTGCCTGGAAAATTTCTCATTTGCCCTTATGTTCAAGCAGAGTTTGCAATGTGGCAATGTATACAAGGACAATGGGTTCCAACAAAAATTACTTTTATTTCACTAGCTGTTAAATAAATTATTGCTGAACTGTTTTTATCCAGGACCTCAGCCTAGGATTCTTTCTTTTCTTTTTTTTTTTTTTTTTTTTTTTTTGGCTTAGTGCAGACATTTGCCTTTAAAAAAAGAGACTCTCTATAATGAGGCCGCAAATGCCTCATTTCCAGTAAGAATTTGTATGTTGGACTATGTTTTGCAGAAGCAACTACTTGCTGTTCTGCTCCTTATAAATGTGCATAGGTCTCAAAAACCCTGATAGAAAACATTGGGCCTTTTATAAGCTATTGTTCAAAGCAGTCACTGATGCTATGTTGTAAGTTTGGATCTGGAGGGAATTCCCCAAAATGTTTGGCTCTGTGTGCTTTAGCTTCATTCAAAAGCATTTCATTATTCTGATCAACCCATGTTATTCCCCGTTCTCTTTGGTAGTAATATATCGGGAGAAGCACAGCTGCACGTGGAAGTGCCAGACTCCATCACTACATGGATAACTGAAGCTGTGGGTCTGTCTGAAGAGAAGGGCTTGGGCATTGCCAGTCAAACAGAACTGAAGACATTTAAACCTTTCTTCATTGATTTCACCTTGCCATACCATGTCATCCGGGGAGAACAGACCAAAATCCCATTGACTGTCTACAATTACTTAGCTGTCTGTGTAGAGGTAACGGCCCTCTGTATTCCCATTGCTAAGTCACTAAATTATGTTTTATCATCAAAATTTCCTAAGTGATCTACAAGTTATGGTAGATAAGGCACAGGGATAATGTAGTGATAAGCTCAGCATAAATGGTTTGAACAAGACAAAAATACTGCTTTTCAATATGAATAAATGTCATTGCTTTATTTACGTTTAGCTTGAAACAACTGTAGTAGTCTGAAGTGTCTTGCAACACTTCGGAAATACAAATATTGAAAAATGTAGGGAAGACAATTAGAAGCTTATGCTGAACCACAGAGAAGAATTTCCTTCATAATCAGAAAGCTGCTGAAAGTAGTTTATTTTGAAAGAACTTTTTTTTTCAAGAAATCCTGTCTCCCTAGATGTTTTCTTCTCAAACTCATTATCTGTCTAGCTCCAGCAGTATCATTCTGAACTACGTGTAGAATTGCTGAGCTGAAGGTAATGCTGTCAGTCAAATGTATTACTAGAAGGTTTGAAGAATGAATGATTTTATTAAGCATTAATACTATGATTTTATTAAGCATTTTGTGATTTTCAGATTTTTCGTAGGTATCAGTTGGTTTTGCAGCTGAAATTTGCAATAAATGGCACTCCAAAATTTTCACAGGTCCATGTGAAGATTTCTGTTCCAAAAGGCATAAAGTTTGTTGGGCATCCTGGGAAACACCATCTGACAAGAAAGAAGTGCGTTGCCCCTGGGGAAGCTAAACCCACCTCTATCGTTTTGTCCTTCAATGAGCTTGGACTGAGCAACATCACTGGTAGTATAGAAATAAAAATAGCTTGCTGCTTTAAGGAGTTTTACAAGTTTTCTTTTTATTCCTGTTTCAGAAAATTCTTATTTCCCTAGTACCCCAAAGTGGAATCATTCATTCCACTTTTTGCCAATTTAGCTTTTCAACCTCATTTGTTTCTTAGAAACAGATTCTATAGCTGTAAGACACTGAAGAATCTGTATGAACGACCTTCAGGAGATTCCCTAGTCATCAACAGTTTTCCTGTTGTGTGATATGTGGTCATATAACGTTTGGACCTGTTACATCTCCCTGAAGAGATCAGTGGAAATTTTTAAACAAGAAAAGAACAACAAATTCTGTATGTCTTTCAAGCAAATAATCACAGTAAAAATTGTGCAACACTGGAAACTAGGAAAGAGTTTCTGTGTTGCCCTGTGACTGTCCAAATATTGTCCAGTTTTAGATGTGACGGTTCAAATACAGAATAAAGGTAATATAAGAGAGCTATAATTACAAAGCACTTGATGTATTGTTCATCAGCTGTATCTAATTAGTTTAGATCTTCACTTGAACTCCTGAAGATCTTCCTGTCTCAAAATCTCTGCTTCTTTTCCCTTCTGTTTCTTAGCAAAAGCTTTTGCTTATGGTGGAACTAATTGCTGTCAGGATGGGATGCAGACCTTAAAGAATGGCAAGCACTCAGAGGACAATTATATGGACAAAAGGACTCCAGTGGGAGTGGATTATGTTCGCAGTAGTGTTATTATTGAGGTAAGAAAATATGAATTTGTAATAATTCAGAAAAAAAAATTATAAATGCTTGGGCAAATCATGGAAGTTTTTAGGTAGTTAATCAAATGTGAATAGGTTTATAAGAATCTTCAAGTTGATTCATGGTATGTTTACATCATTGGAAATAATCAATTTTAGTGGTACGTGTACAGAAAGAGCCCATTTGATTCTGAGTTCATGCTGGTGAATCTTCAATACTGTTCAGAAGAAAAAGGGATAGAAATTTTATCAGATAAGTTTGCTCTGTTGATCTGAGAAATATGCTGTGATGTGAGATTCGCTGGTAGTGGTTAGCATATCTCTAGCTAACAGAATACAGTGTAATAACTTTTCTGTAAAGGATATAAAACACTGTACAGCAGCAGAATATTATTTCTGTATTTTGTAAGTAAAACCGAATACCTGTTACTGCTAATCCAAGCACTGTATTTTTATGTATGGATTTCTGTCTTTATATAGCCAGAGGGACTGTCCAGAGAATACACCTATAGTGTGTTCTTCTGCCCAAATGGTAAGTTCATGATTCAAATGAGATATTAAGTTTGTTTGATTTAGTTATAAATAGAAACATGTGGCTTCATCTCATGAAGAAAAAAAAAGAAAAAAAAAAATCTTTGTTTCCATTTCTCTATGATTGATGAGTTATGGTGTGTAAGAGGAACTTTTGAATAAAGAGTCTTTCTTACCTGGCTGGCTAATTATGAATTTGCTCTAACTGCCCAAATGATTTCTGGAAATGGCAATTAAATTCCTTTACTTTATGAAACAGTTTAAGTATTCAGCACTGTGGACAGTAACTGTGACTGTACTATATTTTCAGTTGGTGTTTTAAAATTCAGTTCTGGAATCAGTATGTCCTTTCTGCCTGAGATTTGGATAGCTCAAAGTTGGCTCCAGTAGCTAAACAGAGATGCTTTTGACCACTAGGTTAAAACTGAAAAATCATTTACAGACTTCATAAGAAATGCAGCTGAGCAGTTTGAATTGAAGGATCTTCTATATTGGAAGGGGGTATAAATAGAAGATGGGAAGAATCATCCACATATACTTTTATAGTTTGTTTAAGAGAAGCTGGAAAAAAGAACATGTACTTAGGAAAGGTCTGTTTGTTTAAATTTTAAAAGTTAGCTATGGGTTATTTTTGAAGTATGTGAGCTAAGCTCTAATTCTTACAACATTCCATTATTTTTCTGACTAGAGAAAATACACATTTCTACACCTAACAAATATGAGTACCAATACATGCAGAAACCTGCCCAGATGACGCACTTTGACATTGCTGTGAAAGCACACAATGATGCTCACCTGGCCTTGTCCTCTGGTCCACATGACATGGCAGAGATGACTGAGATTGTTATTGGTGGACATCAAAATACAAAAACATGGATTTCCATAAGCAAAATGGGTGAGCCGGTGGCCAGCAGGGACACAGCTGGTATCCTCTCCTGGGATGAATTCCGCAGCTTCTGGATCAGCTGGAAAAATGGAATTATCCAGGTAGTGAATTTATCTATGTAATGGTCTGGAAGTCTTTTGCTTTCTTAAATAGAGTTTGTGCACATGTATGGCAGATTCTCATTAGGTTTGTTGTAGAAGGCGAAAGCTTCGTTCCTGTTGCTTTTTCTATATTAAGTTCTTGATCAGGCTGTTCTACTTAGAATATATCTGCTTGCCACATTATGTTCTCAGGACCTCAGTCTTCGATGTTTTTAGTGCTAAGTGTGCTGAAAGCCTTGGAGGTCAAGCCTGTGGAATTCTCATTAAACTTCCTTGGCTTGTTTTGTGGGTGGGAAAGAGAAAGGTACTGGTCCATCTACAATGTTTTCTGATGCACACGTGAGTTACTGGTTCCAAGGACACATGGCAGACTGACTTTGTATGTGTGGGTTCTTGGAACTGCATGTTTTTTTGTTCGTTTCAGGTTGGCCATGGTACTCGGGTGCTAAATGAGTCTATTATTGTGGAGTGGACAGTCCCCAAACAGCTTGAGGTGAAGTACATTGGCTTTTCCACAGGCTGGGGGTCAATGGGAGAGTTTAAAATTTGGAGAAAAGAAGAGACTGATGAAAATCACAATGAAGCATTTACTCTTGGAGTTCCCCACAACATAATTCCAGGATCAGAAAGAGCTACAGCTTCAATAATAGGTATCAATTATAAGGAGGTATCACTAGGTACCAGTTATCAAATATGAAGAGATACTCCACCTGTTACTTGCTTCTGACCAGTGGTTGAGTAACACAGACGAGATAAGATAGTCGTAGGCAGTTACAAAGGCTGCTTAATTCTGGGAAAAATAATTTTTTTGGTCACTTGTTTGAACCCTGTTTGAGTTGACAGTGACTTAAAGTTGATATCACCCAAGGGCTTAGCAGAGGCACTGTCTGTTAGAATTCATAGTATTCATTTCATAATCATCATAATCACAAATTAAGCTGTGTTCTAAACTAGTAGTCTAAATTGGGGAGTCATGGATAATCAAACTCTAAAATGTGATATTTCTTTATTCCAGCAAGAGCTTGAAGGGCTAAGATTTAACATTTGAAGGGCTTCCAACTTATGATACAGTTTATTTAAGCTGACTATGTGTGGCTAGTAGAAATTAGTGTAGTCAGGTGGGTTTTAATCATAGGACATCAAAAGGAAGTAAAGCTTAATTCCTTGATACTGAACATATCACCTCTTTTTCTAACAGGAGATGTGATGGGTCCTACATTGAACAACTTGGACAATCTTCTGCGATTACCATTTGGATGTGGGGAGCAGAACATGATCCATTTTGCTCCTAATGTTTTTGTCCTGAAGTATCTCCAGAAAACCAAACAACTCAGTCATGAGGTGGAGAGTGAAGCTACTGATTACCTTGTTCAAGGTAACTCATTACACTTACAATTTATAGAAGGAGAAAAGGCTTGTAAGTTAGAAGAGAATTTTACTAGTATCACATTGTACTTTCTAATCAAGAGTATCCCAACTGATGAGGATTCTTCATTTCTCCTAGGATAATCTCACAGGTTAACAGATTTTGGTGGAACGATGTTTTCCCTTGATATGTAGCCTGTGTTTCCCTTCAATAACTCCTTGTTTACATGCTTATTGGTTTATATTTTTTATCTTTTTTTTTTCTTTAGGCAGCTTATCTCTATGTTTAAACACTTCAGAAAGTCAAGGAAAATTAAATTTAGTAAAAATCTGTATATTTTGGGGTTTTGCCTTATTCATAAATTCTCTTTCCAGTCTGTTAGTCACTACATGGCTCTTCTCTGAACTTTCTCTTTTTTAACAGTGTTTTCTTAGTAATGGTATACCCAAAATCAAAAGTTAGTATCCAAAGTATTTAGCCTAGAGCCATACAACGAAGGCTTTTATGTGTCCTTTCAATGTCCTATCTCACTACACAGCTCAAAACAATCTATCTTTTTATGCACTGTTTCTCAGCGTTTGTTTGGGAAGAGCCACGTGCAAAATAGTTTATAACTAAATACAATTCTCAGGACAAGTAAGAATTCAGAGATCATTAAAAACAAGAATGACCCAAAGGGACAAAGCTGTCTTGTGTATGAGTCAGACAATAGTCATGTCATGAAATCAGAGGTGACAGGATTAGGTGGTTCTCCTCTGAAAATATAAATATAAAACGTAACATGTAATATATTTCTTGTATTCAGCAGCAAAAGCCCAGTGCTTCCTTTGCCTGGCTACAGTCATTTCACTTGTAATTTTTTTGTGCAGCAAGACAGAAGGAATTTTTTGATAGTCCGGGTCAGTGTTTCCTTTGCAATATCATTTGCTTTTGTTTCTCTTTATGAATCTGCAAACCTTCCAGGTTTTTGGCTCCAAACTCTGCCTGCTAATTAACCCTCACAGAAGAAATCCTCAAGAGTTTTAAACTTTTCTGTGTTTATTGGAGCCCTGCCAAGTATAAGGTTTAGATGGGAGAGTCTGTTTGCTCACTCTAGAAGGCTTTTGTGACTTACCAAGCCAGAAAACTTTTTTCATCGCTTAGTCATCCATCATAGAAAGTGCTGATACCCAACAATTCCCATATATTCCCTAATCTTTAGAAGTGGCCTGAGCTAAACTAGTCGGTAATTTTTCTACTTTCCCACAATGCAGTTCTACAAAAGCAGGTGAACAGGTGAAAACTAGAAAGGTGAACCTCTCCAGTGAGACCAAGCATCCAGAGGAGTGTTTAGAAAACAGAAGATTTCAGAAGAGCAAGACAGACATAAAGTCTGTACCACTATCAACCTAGCAAGCAAAGAAGAATAAATGTAAGAGCAATGAAGCATAAGTCAACTCAAAATGAACATTTCAATAAAAGAATAGAGAAAGTTGTAAGACTGATATAAAAATAAGAGTACTTAATTTTTCCATCTAACACACTGGAAATGAATGCTTAGGAACAATTTAAGGAGGAAGTGCTCAGTAGTGAATTGTATCTGAGGCCTATGTGAAAGAAAAGCAATCTAATTTAATGTAACACCTATTGTTTAGAGGAAGGAAAAAAAAAATACTGTTATTTATGCTTTCTGCCACGTACTTGTATATATCCCACAACCCCCAGACAAAGATATTTTTACTACAAGAGCATCATTAATCTCTAGGGCCTTGTTCTTCCCATTTTTCAAACCATTCTATCTGCATTCCCTATAAGCATCGGAAGGCTATAGAGCAACAGGAAAAAGACTAGGAGTTATGGGTAGCCCTTACTCAGGGATTGTGGAGCTGCCTGTATCTGGAGAGGTCAACAAAGAAACTTCGCCTCCGGAAATGAAAAAGTAATCCATTCCCATAAAAATGTCATGCAGTGTGGAATAAAATGTCTATTCATGAATCAGAGAATTAAGCAGGCACTAAATGTCTTTGACATGGTCTTCTTGCAGGTTTGACATATCTCCATATCAGAAACCCGTTCTGAAGGGTTTGATCCCAGTGGGCATTTAAGAGCTTTATCAAAGTGTGTATTCTTTATTCCTCAATATAGAGGCTTAGAGTGCGTTATTAGGATGGGCAGTTTACGGTTATAAGACAAACAGGTTTGAGAAGCAAATTCTTTTCCTAATAGGAAGAGCATTTTGACTATCTTTATTTTCAGTCTCAAGAGACATTCCAGTAGAGAGTTCTTATCTTCAGCTTGTTAATAATTGTTGTCTAAAACAAGCCTTATAAGACAGCCCTAGTAGCTAGGAAGTGTTCGTATACATTAGTCACAGCTGTTATTGTAATGTTACATTAAGTTGTCCCAGGCAACAGCTTTGGAGAAAAGTCTGAATCCAGTTGTATCATTAAAAGAAAAAATTTTCATCAGCATGATGCTTTCAGTAAAATGGAAGGAGAATGGCTGTATGCTTAAGTAAAAATCTTTCTTTTAATACTTCATTTTTCAGAGGGGTATCAGATTTTTAACATTTCTGCTAGCCAAAATGCAGGAGTTGTAGTCTTACAGATGTTAGCCTGAATGGATTTCTGAATAAGCTACAGCGTACGTACACAGAGCTGGCTCTATCACTCACAGCAAAATAAGAGGTTGCCTCGGGCAGCAGAATCCCTTACAGTAGTGCCAGATGGTCTGAGTCTTCATTCACTTTACATACTTGTTTTTCTCTGTGTGAGGATTTTGGACTCCCCCAATTCTTTTGTGACTTCCAGGCTACCAGCGCCAGCTGACCTACAAGAGACAAGATGGTTCATACAGTGCTTTTGGCGAGAGGGATTCCTCAGGGAGTATGTGGTGAGTTGCTATTTAAAACAGAGTTAGAAAATTCAGTGTTTGCTAAATGGGAAAAATACACAACTGGCAAGGAAAGAAGAGTAATTTTCCAGCTTCCATCATGGTATTGCACAGAGTGGAGAATAGAAATAATACTCAACGACTAGACTTGCTGTTTCAATGCTGCTGAGTGTTCATAGTACACTAGTAGGTGTATTATAGTTGTTTCAAAACTTAGGGGCAGTTAAGATAGTCACAGCTACTAGTGTGTCCAGGCTTTAGGCACAGAAGCTATGGTTAAGGATCATATTTGGTCTACTGGAATTGGAGTAGCAATGTATGGGGCATTTAAGCACCTAATTCCACTAGGGAATGGAGGTTCACCTGAAGCATGTACAGAGAAACTTGCTGTCTCTAGAAGTGGCAGAAGCTTCTACCAGGGTAAAAAAAAAAACCAAAAAACCACAAACACCAAAAACAAAAAGCCAAAAAAACCCAGAGGAGTTTTTCCTCCCAAGTGCTTTATTTTATATCCACTCATGGGGATATAAATGGAACGGTATGGATTTATGCCCTGAGAATTGAAGTGCAGGACCTTTCAGAGTCGAACAATATGAGAACCAGAAATTATGAAACTGAGAAATCAGCTCATCTCACTAATGTCCCCCTTAGGACACCATGGCCTCTAAGGTTGTATGTTACATCACATTAGCGTGTTAGTTGACTATAATGTCTCAGATGTAGTAGATTCTTGTCTTCATTCATTTGGCCTCTCCATCTGCTCTGTATTTTGCTTTAAACTGAATTTTCTTCATGAACTCACCTGAGGGAAAGTACCACTTCTATGATGATGCTGCCTCACTGTTTCGAAGATAGTGAACTTTTATCTCAGATCTGGCATCTCCCAGTCCCTAGATGTAAAATATGGTGACACAGAATTACTTAACACTTGAAAAATCCCCTGCCAGGCAGCATGCTTTCTACCCTCCCATTCCTCAGAGGCTTGTAAAATGAATGATTCAATCTCCCAAAGCTGGCCAGAGTTCGCACTTGTTCATGTCAGAGGTTTAGAATTCCAAAAACACTTCTGTTGCTTTCTTAAATCTTAATTCTGTATAAAGTCTAACACAGCCTCAGACTTTAGCAATGGGTCTGGATTTCTTTATTTTTTTAGTTAAGACAGTAACAAAATTGGAAAATTTACTCTTGTCTCTCCTTTACAAATAATTCTGTATTTATAAGGATATTGATTCTTAATTTAAAAGCTTTAATAATTTGGGTACAGATGAGCACCCATAAAAGGGAACTGAATTTCAGAGTGTGTCATAACTAAGACAAACATATCTTCCAGTTATACTTTTCAATTTAATTTAATTCAGTTTAATTGACTCTTAATCCTGCTTTTATCCAGAAGATTGGACAGTGTTCAGGTGCTTTTATGTACCACTGATTTTTTTTAACAATATTTAGTGTTTCCCCAACAAGATTTTTAAAATTTGTGCTTTCTAAGAATGTTGTTTTCCCTTTACTGATACATTATTCTGAATTTGTTTTCTCAGTCAAGATAATAAATTCGTATTTACAGGCTAACAGCTTTTGTCCTCAAGTCCTTTGCACAGTCTCGTGGGTTTATTTTCATTGACCCGAAAGAACTAACAGCTGCCAAAGACTGGATCATCCAGCATCAGAAAGAAGATGGTTCTTTTCCTGCTATGGGCAGGATACTAAATAAGGACATTCAGGTAAAAACTATACAGACTCAAAATCATGCAATAGGTGCATTTTTAAAGTTATTATGAGACCATGAAGTGATGCAGTTTCCTTATGCCTAATATGAATATTGCACTTGAAAGGCTAGAATAGCATAGGAAGAACCAGGAGAATTTCAGTAAAAAAGTCTATCAGAATGTATCTGTGTGCTGTCCCATGAGCATGGAAAGCAAGATGTCAAGTCTTGCAAAACACTTCAGAATCATGTCTTGGAGTATGAAGTTATGTGCATTGAGTGTGTTCTGAGGCTATTGCTAGGGAAGGAAGCTACAGTGTTGGGTTGGGTTCCTAAATTTCGTACTCCTTATGTGCAAAGGAAAAGAAGTGCTCTGATGCCACAACTTGTCTTATAGTTATAACATATTCTTTGTCTTGCTTCAAGACTCTTTTTATCCAATGTCCTTTTCTCTAGTTTTCATCCAGCGGTTTGTGTTTGTTGCCCTCCAGGGTGGAATCCATGGTAAGATCTCCCTGACAGCTTATGTGGTTGCATCTCTTCTGGAAACAGGTGTAACTTCTGAGGTAAGAAAAACTTCGTTAAAATAGCTCTCGCGTTCTACATATTCTAAAAATTCTCTCTTTTTTTTTTAAACTTGATTTTACTGCTGTTCACTTTCAAAGGTTCTGTGCTCACTAGAATGATAGCATCCAGGTAACAGGGTCTGTTTGAAAGCCTTTGAGATTATTCTAAAGTGAGGAATCTATTCTGAAGTTATTCAAGGTGATCTCCCATCCTTCAACCATCAGCTCAAGGTTTATTCTACCAGAGTAAAACTCTTTCCTGCAAGCCCATCCCTGAAACTCTCCCAGAAATGGCTGCAAAAAATGTTTTCTGCCTTGTAATTTCAAGGTGTGATTGCAGCCTATGCAGATACTGGTAGCTTGCCTGTATCTACTCAAAAAAACTTCAACTAGCTAGCTTAGTGCTAACAGCAGTTTTAGGGCTGCATAGGCTTTGGGGATCCGGAAAACTTTTGCGGTCTGCTTTTGCTACAGTGGCCAAAATGCTACTGCTGTTAGATTACAGTATCTTTGGAGAGCTGCACTCCTGTAATGTGCTGGATTGAGGACTCTGGAGAAAAATGTTTCTCTTCTTTGTAATGAGACATAACAGGAACACTACAGAAAAAAGCTACATAGGAACGTGCAATTACACTGCATAATTTTTGAAGTAGAAAAAAAAAAATCACTTCCAGTACAACTGGCATTTTAGAGATTTCTTCTTAAAACTTATGGTAAAAACAGTGCTCTCCTCCTCTGTTGCGTTTTTTGCCTGCATGCAATTCCACTAGAATTGAGATGCTCAGATAACATCATAGTTAAACATTCCCACTAACTATGACTGGGAAAATGTCCACTTGCAGATGTGCTGAGCAAGTCATGAATACACTTCTTCATTTGCTCTTCAACAGCCAAGGGAAAGCGTGGGGCTA
>NW_009209361.1:32116-79136 GCF_000690835.1 Fulmarus glacialis
GTAGGTCTGTACAGGTAGAACTGGAAGATTAAAACAGGAGGTGTAGTGGATGGTGCGGCATGTCTTGGTGATCTCTGCTCAGACAAAAGGATTGCCCATTCAGGCAAAACCCAGTGAGTTTATGGAGACTTTGAAACAGCCAGGCAAACAGCAGTATCTATTCAGAAACTCTCTGATAATCTCAGCACTTCTGATGGCACGCCTGTAGAGCTTGAAGAGTGAGACCATGCTGCCGCTGCAAGCAGATACTCCCTAACCCCCAGTTCTTGTTGGAGTGGAAGGCCTTCAACTGTATTAAAAATTTTAAAAAATAAACTATAAAATCCTCCAATGCTCATAGAGTAACTTTCTGCCTCCCTGCCAGCAATGTCCCCTCTCTGAGAAGTGATGTGATGCTCTCTCTGGGCTGCTGTGTGTCAAGACAGCCCTAGCATTTTTATTTGCTGGAAGTGCAGTTTATGTGGATCTAATGGTTTTCCTAGAGGAGATTTGCAAGTGTTACTAATGATCTTAGCTAGGAAATGAGGAAGGGGAAGGTTAGTGCCACAGGGAAATCAAAGGAAACCAAATTACATCAAGTCCAATTAAATTGTTTCTATAAATTATCAGAGCCACGTTCCTACATGGTGAGGTCATTGAGGGAGTTAATAAAACATGTTTGTTGGCTGCAGGGACCCCTGGGAACCTTGGCCTTTATTATCCTCTGGCGTCTGTTAGACGCTCCAGAGTGTCAGGAACACAATCAAACATACAGTAGAGAGCTTGCTTCTGCTCTGTTCATCTGCTGCCTTGCAGGGGCATGAAATTTCTTCAGCTTTAGGGGGGAATAAATGTGTCTCCATGTTAGTCTAGATCATTCTTGCTATGCTATTTGCTCCTTTTTTTGAATTTGTGATGTATGGCTTTTCTTAGGGAAAGGAAAGTGTTAGTGTCAGTCTGCAGAGAGCAAAATGAATCTTTCCTAGTTAGTTTTTTTTTAATGGACACAAAGTAATGAGAAATAAAGTGATTCTAACTTCTGAGATATAGGGGCTGCTAATATGTCTGGGCTCTTTCCCCTAAATATAGGAAGAAAGAACAGCTGTTGAGAAAGCAAAACACTTCTTAGAGTCCAACTTGTATTCAGCAGAAGACCCCTACACTACTGCCTTGGTTGCATACACCCTGACGCTGCTACACAGTCCCTCTGCTGCTGTGACGCTGCGGAAAATGAACAGCATGGCTATTACACAAGGTACTGTGCTCCTGGGTCCAATCTGGCAAGTCCCTGAACTGGCAGTCCTCTTACAGGAACAAGCAAATAGCCCTTGCTGCTTGAATAGTATATTTGAGTTATTGGAGAGGATAGAGCCTGTGAGATGAGGTCTTCCTCATGGCACAATTTGACTTTGTAAAGCAAGAATTTTCCTGACTCTCTGTAGAGAGGGCCGAGTACCTTAGTTCCACGCACGCAGCTGATGCTGAAGGAAGTCAAGTGTACCAGAGGCTCTGCAGTGCCTTTCCTGTCAATATGACAGAGTTTGCCTTGTAACACGTCACATTCCCTGGTGGTGTATTTTAATCCAAAATCCAAGAATTACCTAATTTGTCACGTTGAGCCATCTTTGTAATAAATAGCAAAGGGAGCCTCTTGCCCAAGGGTGCTTGTCTAAAAGGAGGGACAGTACAGTTCAGGGCATGAATCTGTTCTTTGAGTCAATGCAAAAGTAGAACTTGATTCTTCCCATTTACAGAGGCTTAGCTGCAGTCCTGCTGTAATAACATACATATTCCACTGTCCTATTTTTCTAGATGGCTTTACACACTGGAGCTTGACAGGAACTCTTGTTACGGATGAAGATACCTTCATGGGATTTAATGATGGTCTCTCTCAATCAGGTACTTACACTGCAAAGACAGAGAAAAGGGAATGGGCTACAACAGCAGGCCACAGACTGCATGTATTCTAGTGAATTGTTTATGTAATACAAGGTATTCTGAAAATGGCAGTCAGTCAGGGCAGGGTCCAGGTGACATGAGAGCTCATTAAAGGCAGGTAATGTTATGCTGAGAGAGCTGGTTAAGAGCAAATGAGAGACGGAGCTAGATGTAGTCAAGACAGGACTGTCTTTTCAGCCACAGCTGTCTCACCATTTTTCACTCGAGTTTTATAAAGACAGTGAGTGATACAGAAGAGTGAGAGCCATATGGGATTCCATCAGGGAGGAATCATTTGAAATGGAAATCTGAGAGAAGTCAAATACATTTAATTTTAGAGCTGTTTAGCTTTGTATTTTCAAATGGACCTAGGGATTGTATACCCAGCTTTTATTGGCAGTCACTGGCATTTCATCTGATTTCCTAGACTTTAACTATCAAAGCCACAACAACAGTGAATGATGCTATAATTTTCAAGTCACTTAAAGCCATTGACTCTTCTAATATGATGTAGGTGCACTGATGTTCAGGAAGAATCTAACGATATTGTATGAAAATCTCTAGGACAGGAATACAGTATGGGCAGCAGCAAAGTAGAACTGGAGTGGGAGAGTAATTTCTGGGATACAGTCAAGTAGAAAGAAGGTTATCTATTGTGTGAAGGAAAGAGCTTATATTGGAAGCAGAGATATCTTTGGAAGGTGATGCATCGTGGGTGCAGACATCTTTTAACTTCATTTTTCTCTTCCTGTATTTACTTCTACAGACTCTTAACTTTTTTTTATTTTTCAGTTAATGGATATTCATAGAACTATCTCTAGACCTGCCCAGATTCTCACTTCTAGATGCTATTTTGATATTTTTTTTAAAATTTCTACCCCTCCCCCCCCCGCCTTTCAGTTGTTTCTGCAGAAGTGGAAATGACATCTTACGCCCTTTTGACGTACACGCTCCTAGGAGATGTGGCCTCTGCGCTCCCAGTAGTAAAATGGCTTTCACAGCAGAGGAACGCACTTGGAGGATTCTCATCTACTCAGGTGGGCTGCCTCCGAAAGAAGAGGTAGCTTCAATGCATGCATAATCAATTGTAGAAATCAGTTGATTCAGGAATGGTCAATGCAGAGTTTCTGTCTAGAGTCTAGACAGAAACTGTCTGTGTCCTGGTAAGAAGAAAAACTTTCCAATGCTCTTTACTGCTTCCTTCTCGGACTGATAATTTGAAAGGAACCTAGACTTGACCTCATAGATGCCTTTGACAGCAAAAGTCAGAACAAAACCTGATTATTTCTTTTGCTATCTGAATTAATAAGGAAGATTCTTCTACCAGAAGCTGATGACTGTACAGCGCAGTGCTTGTTTATAAGTTTACTATGCTCCTGTATTCTTCACTATTCTGATCTCTCCCGCTTCTGATCCCTAGGACACATGTGTAGCCCTGCAGGCTCTGGCTGAATATGCTATCCTTTCTTATGTTGGAGGAGTCAACCTTACCATTTCCTTGGCTTCAACTAATCTAGACTACCAGGAGACATTTGAGCTTAACAAGATGAATAAAAAAGTCCTCCAGACTGCAGTGGTAGGTGGTTTTGTGTTTATGTAGCCAAATTTCTAAAGCAATCCATGTGAGCTGGGTTCTGAATGACAACTCAGATAAGTTCAGTAATGGTAAAAGCACAAGTTAAACACTGTGAGATCTTGGGGTTTTATGGCTGGGTTCTGATGTGAAGGAGGCAGCACTCAAAGTTAAAGGCATTTTTCACCATAAGTAGTGCCTGATGCTTATGTTGTGCTGCTGCTTGTTTCTACCACTGTTAAATGCAGGTGGCTGAAAAGAGCAAGGCATACTCACTTCACTTCCACAGTCTCCTTTATAACGGGAAAGATCTTTTGTACAGAATAAAGCTAAAATTGATATTCATTTCCATTCTGAGTGCCATGTCTTGTCTGTGTCTTAACTGTGGATTCTCCCCAGATCCCCAGTATTCCAACGGGGCTGTTTGTGAGTGCCAAAGGTGAAGGCTGCTGTCTGATGCAGGTAAAGTTGTCATGGGGCTGGAGAAATTATGTGAGCAGGTGATCTCTAAACTCACAGTCTATTTGCTACTTTTTTAATCCCAGTTTGCTGTGAAGAAGGAGTTACACTTTGAATTTTTCTCGAAGTAATTATATAACGTGGTGTTGCTTTAATTCATGGAAGTAAATGTGATTGTGCTTGGTTGAATCTGGTCTGGTATAGCTTTACCTATATAAAACCGTGTTGCAAAGCCTCTATTGCCTCTGTGCCTGCCATTGTCTCTCTCTGAAGAGATCCGGTGTTTATGCTGGTCTTTGGGGAACATTTGTAGATGTTATGGAATATTGGGGTCTAATAAACTGCCCTGATTTGTTTTGTTTCGTTCCCCCCCCCCACTTCTGCTGCAGATTGATGTCACTTATAATGTACCTGATCCTATTGCCAAACCAGCTTTCCAGCTCCTGGTTAACCTGAAGGAGCCAAAGTCAGAGCAGCATCTTCAAGCTCCAAATCTCCTGCGGTCTGTCTCTCCAGATGAGAATCGCTCTGAAGCCTTGCACAGAGAGAGGGCACCAGTGGATGATGATGACCCAGCTTCAGACCAGGACCATCAGGAATACAAAGTCATACTGGAGACGTGCACTAGGTAGGAAATGCCAGTCTGCGTCATGTCCTGCTTGTTTCTCAGAGACCATCTAGCTTGCTGATCAGCACACCTGTACTGATACATTTATTGATACAGGAAAAATACCAAATTCTTTCTTGCTGCACTGTCCGTATCTCAAACAGTGTAAGATAGAACACCTCACGTGCAGAATGCAGAATTTCACCCATAATTGTGGGTTGTAGGACAGAGTTATTGCACGGACATTCATGACCATTGTCTGCTGGCAATAATAATTTTAGTGCTAAGTATATGTTGAAGGTAGAGAAACAATAACAAAATTTACAAAGAGGGCAACACCTTGGGTTTTTATTATTAAGTTTCATTATTGCCTCTCCAAAACCTGAAGAAGACAAATTGAATGTCATTTGCTTGTATCAGGTGGAAGAGAAAAAGTTCTGGATTATTTTCTAGGTCTTCAGTAACAGGCTTTCCTTAAAAGCCTAAAAGAGCTAGGTAATTTCAACTGGTTAATTCGTATCTTAAACGTGTTGATAGTTTTATAAATATTATTGATTTGACTTTAATGTTTGAGTTGCTTATTCTTCACTTTTGGATACCAAAAACCTAATAGAAGATGCTTGTTGCCATGGTATGAATTTGGAATCTATGGTAAAGGACACAATATATGCAGATATTTGTTAATAAGCTCTCTAAAGCTCATTGCTTACCTCCTTATTCTGCATAAAGAAATTTCAAATAATTTTTAAAAATGGCATGATACTAAAGCTCCAGAAGTTTTGTTCCTAGCTCTCAAAGCACTTTGCAAAGACATTAGCAGTTCCATCTCGTTTTACAGGTTGGGAAACTTAAGATATTAAGAGAAAACAGCTTTCCTGTAGACAAACAGCAGCAAGAATAGTTTCTGACCTGTATTCAATCCACTTACACGTTTTGCTTAAGCACGTCAGTACTGTTGCAGTTATCAGGAGTTACTGATCTCGTTATAAAATGTTTTGATTTTTAAGGAGGCGTTGGAAAGTTGACCCAAAAGAGGGAAAGCCGCAACCAAAGTAAATAAGGAGGGCTTACAGCATCCTACTGTGTAACAGAAGAAACCATTCCCAAGAATTTCATAGCTATTCCACATATCTGTGACCAGGAGCATGGCAGGTGGTGGGGCTACAGCTTCACTGAACTGAAACAGCAGAAGTCAAGTGAACAGCTCAGATGTAATTCATGGAAATGGAAAACTTTTGCTCCCCTATCAGTTTCTGTCTCCTTCCTTCCTGCAGACGCAAAGCCATACAGTGACTCCAGGCAATTATGAGATCTTCTGTCTGTCAACACACTTGCCCCTTGCTCACGTGGCCATGTTGCTGGCAGATGCATTGCCTCTGGTTGCCACAAGCCTGTGAAATCCTGGGCCAGGCATTTTTCAGCCTAGTTGAATTCTTCCTCCCTCTAGTAACAACAACCAGTGATGAGCAACTCAAACTCATCATCCGAAAGTTTGCTGGGATCGGTCTGGCTGTATATAACACAATATCACTTTCTGAACCTCTTCTCCCCTGCCTAAGCACTGCAGCTTGTGTTGGGGAGGTAGGCTTATAAAGTCTTGTCAGTCCCTCGAAGATGCCTGTAACTAAGGAGGCTGCCTTGCATCAACACAACCTTTCTGTTGTTATTTCTGAAACTTCTGCCCTGGGAATTGCTGGAGCAAAGACAGAAACTTGAGAGGAAGTCTAGTCCAAGGAGATTGATTGCTTGGAAAGAAAACAAAAGCAAATGAAATCTTCCCTTTCCTCCCCTTCTTCCCATAATGATGCTCTTTTAACTCCTTCATCATCTTATTTAGGCAATGCGAATAGAGGAGTGCATCTAAGGATGACAATTGATATATTTTGAGCTGGGGGTGTTCTTCAGAATGTAATTGTTTTAAGTGTTGTCATGCTCAGTGAAGTCCTTGGGGCATTTTCAAGGAGTTAGGGAGAAAACAGTATGGGAAATAGAGGGCTATGATATATAACAAGAGAATGGGAAAAATGCAGGTAAAGGGATACTGTAGGATTTTTTAGGGACCATGGTGCATGGAGTTAGATTGGGATTAACAAGGCTTAATGTCTCTGGGAGACTGTCAGCCCTGAACTGTCTTCACAGAGCCAAATGGATGTGTCCACAGACCACTTCATGCTACTGTGGGCGTATGAGCTTCAGTGTGGCATTACATCCAGGTTGGCTCTGTGCAGAGCTTTAGCAAACTCAGACACCCGCCCTAGCTGTTGAGGTCTCTGTATAGAGGCCTCCAAGTAGCCTTGCAGGAGCCAGTTCAGATCTGGCAAATTTGGTCCTGGAAGCTGCATACTGTGTTTTCTCAGTGCTGGGCATGAGCTAATAAGCCCTCTTGGGTCCAAGCTCATTGTCTTTGTGGTGCAGCTAAACAGCAAACAGGTAAGCTGCCAAGGAGGGATAGTTCAGAGCTGACTGTATGCGAATGCAGAGAAAAGAGAGCCTTGTTCTGGAATTAGCAGGAGCTTCTTTGTTACAATGCCAACTCTTCTGCCATGCTGCAAGAAATTGAAATCTTTTGCAATGGCCCAAATAAACTTTCTCTCCACCCCTCCCTGTGTTTTTTTATGCACACTTCAGCAGTAACAACTCTGAATTTCAGTGGTTTTTTGCCATTCATATTATAGAGGATGATATAGGCAGTGAGTTCTTTAACACTAGTAACTAGAGAGCGAGGTTACTGACTCATTAGCAAAGACACTTTTCTCAATGTCAATTAGATGCTGGAGGGAAATCGCCATTTATGAAACCCCAGCGTTGAATGACTCTGCCTGCTATTGGGAAGTAACATTCCTCTTACACCACAATCCATTTACAGCCCTCTACTTAGGAGAGAACAGAAGTTTCTTCTACTCCAAGGGGTTATTCCTTTTTACCAAGTGCATTTTCTCAGTGATTACTGAGGCAAGCAGCCCCGCAGGAGACTATATCCTTCCTTCTGTTTTTCTGCCTCCATTTGCCTGGACATCTCCTGCATGTCTGCCCTCTGTGGGTTGTGCTTAATTTTTGTTGAATAAAAGGAGAAAAGATGATTTTGTAAAGCCAAGTAGACTGTGGCTTTCAACAAGTCCTTCAAAGAAGAGTAGATCCTCTTAATTTTTTTTCCTCTGAAGTTTGTTTCAGTTGTTCTCCACCCTGAGTTGTCCATGTACCATTTGTTGTCTTGGATCCTGTGTTTGTTTTCATTCTTTCTCTCTTTTTGTTCTCATGGGAAGATGGCTGCACTCTGGATCTTCTAACATGGCTGTCTTGGAAGTGCCATTGTTCTCAGGGTTTCGTGCAGATATTGAGAGCCTAGAGCAGGTAAGATGCTGTAATGAGAGTCCAAGGCATGATCTTGGGCCAGGACCTGGCTCTCTAATTGGCAGGGATTCCCATTGGGGAGCAATAGGAAGCAAATGCCATTGGATGTTAGAGCACTGTCCAAAAAGACGCAATTAAAATTGGGGGGCAGGAGATTTCGCTTGTCAAAAAGTATTTATCTGAAATGAGTAAACAGCTGTTCTGAACAAGATGAACAAATTTACCGAACATGGCCAAATGAAGGTTTATTACTGAGCACAGTGCACAGTAATTAAATGAGACCCATTTGGAAATGCTGAAGTGAAAATGTGCTCTAACAGGAGCTGTTTATGGCTTCTTAGTGGGCTCTGTTATCTCCAACATCTGGATTCCATTTCTTTGGAGGCTCTGTGTCTTGGAATTTTTTGCCTCTTTTTTTTTTTTTTTTCCCCTCTCCTTCTGGGAGAACATCATGTTTATTGCAAGCCAAACTGAGGTGGACAGAATGTGCCTCTTACCCAGCCAGCCCTCTAGGGGAGATGAACTGTAACCTTTAGCTTTGCTTTATATTTTGTGGAAGCATTACAGTGTATTCACTGCTGGTTTTTATGCTGCAAATAGGGTTTTTAAGGACTATGTAACTAAAGAGGTGTAAAATCCTTGCATCCTTGAGAACTGGTAAAGAGCTAAAAAGTATTTTGCTTCCAAAAGATCTTTTCTGTTGATAACTTTATCATCATTATACTGGGGGGGGGAGAGATTTCAGGAAGGAATTTTAAAGTAGAATTGTAGTGAAGACCAGGCAGTTTAATTTGACATCCTAATTCAAGAAAAGTGCACATTGCTTTGTCTTCTCTAGGATTTCACTTGATTTGGCTAATTTATAATATAAACACCATTGCATTTTCTTGGCAAAAATGAGACCAATGTGTTCCTCTTCAGGGGCTTACAGTCCATGTCAAAATCTGCTGTCAGATCGTCTCCTGGGCTGTCATTGAAGCCAGAGAAGCTTGTGTATTAGTCCCTGAGAAGAGAATTGCATCCTTTCAGTATTAGGGAGCTGTCCTGGAATACTTTTGTACAGAGATGTGTGTTGATGAGATCTGAAATTATTCCTGTAAAGAGAAATATCAAAGTTATTTTATATCTGTTCACTAGCTGCATGTTGAGAATTCTGTTTTCAAATGCATGCATGTAAAATGTATTAATTTTTATTTGCCTGTTGACCTTTGGGTGTGATATTCTCTCTCACATGCAACAAATGGTGCAACAAACTGAATATGGCTATTCAGATGAGTCAAGACCACCAGTAGGAGGTCTCCAGTATCCCTGTGGTAAGAGAAAGGAGGAAAATTAGGTGAGGGGGCCTGTAGTGGGTTTGGTTACTATTTTATGTCCTCCTGCTGAGGTGCTAGAGTGACAGTTGTTTGTACTGCTTTCAAATAAGTTCTCTTTCACAGCAATTTACATAAATAATGGCAGAAAAAATATGGATGGAAAACTGGCGTAGGACCAGAGAACTCAAAATGGGACAGAAGAAGAACAACAGGATACCTTTATGGTGTTAAACCCATGGAATGTTTCATTAGCAGAGGAAAAGGGAGGAATAAAGGGAGGGAAAGAAAGGAAAGAGTTGAAACAAAGAGTGCAAAGGGATTTTCATTACAGAAGAAGAGAAAATTTGTTAAGTAACAAATCCCTATACTCCTTATTCTTCCTGAAACAAGCTAAGAAGAAGTTACAGAAATGGGAGCTCCCATTGTCCAGGCTGTACTCAGTGAATATCTCCTTTACTGGTTTCAGCAGGGGACAGTTTCTAGGCTGAGAGTCCTGAGAAGGTCCCATAAGCTCATGTGTTAGAAGGGACTGCATAGGTTCTGTCACTTTAGTCCCTGAACTTTTTTTCCTTTTTGCCAAGGCAGCTGTGCTCTGGTATGAGGATTGTTTACGTGGCTGTGCCAGACAGATATCCCAGATAAAAACTTGTAAACCAAACATGCTTATTTTGTATTTAGTTACTACTAAAAGGCTGCTACATGCAGCAATCTGCTCCTGTGCTGTGCTGATGGTTTTACACTAACCTGTGTTCAGGGCATGTTGTACATGCTCTAAGTAGAGGAAACACTGAAGACAATTGTGAATATATGATTAATGTTAGGATATACACTCTGCAAGGAAACTCTGATTCTGGTTCCCCAATGAACTAGCTGTATAATGTTCCAAAACACTTTTGTTTGCAGTACCTCTTACTCTCTTTTGCCATCTAGTGTGTTGCCATAATCCCTGTGCTCTGTGACTCCAGCCTGCCTCCGGTGTTTGGTTTCTCATGGCTTCAGAGATTCTTCTGTCACATTCAGTGCCATCTTGCTGGTGCCTCAGCACTGCTAGTTCCTTGACTAGGTGCTGGTCAGCACTCCTAAATCAGAAACAAACACTGGGCATGTGGAAACTAGAGCAGAGAAACAGGGAGATTTACCCACACTGCTTGTGTTGGATAGATGCATCAATGTCTGGGAAGCATCATGTGTGAGCTTCATACCCTTCCTCCGTTCTGTCATATGGCCTGGATGGGAGCAGTCAGAAGGTAAAAGCAAGCTGTCCTGTTACTGCACAAGAGTTATTTTCTCAATGCTGAATGAGCTCTCCAGCACATTAGGCTTTCTCTAGCACTAAGCACAGGAGGTGGTTGTGCTTTCCCTTATGGCATCTTCCCACCTGTCTGAATCTCATGTTCCTGCCTCTATGGATAGAGAAGCAACAGAGTCCCAGTGTAGCCCCATCTGTTAGGGTCTCTGGGCATAGAATAGCAGGTGATTTCTTTTCCTTTCTCCCCCTGTCTTAATGGGAAAAGCAGCTGATTCTCTTTCTTAACTGAGAAGGCTGACCTCCTGCAGCACAGAGCTGATCCGAGCTAAGTCCTTGCAAATCTGAGAAGGATGTCAGGTACTTCTTCAGTGCTTGTCAGATACAAAAGAGCTTGTTCAAAACCCACCATTTTGAAAAGCCTTTGGGCAAAAGACTGTGTAATTGGTGCCTCGATTTGGCAAGAAGATTCTGTGCTTGGGATTCAGTACGGGGCAGTCCATTTCCATAACCCGAACAGAATTACTTCCTTTGGGCAGTAGGAGATTTTGCTAAATTGGAAAGGATATTGCTTCTTCAAGGAAGATTGTTCCTCTTGAAGAGCTGAATTCCATCTTTCTTACTGCAGAAACTCTTTGCATCTGTAAAAGTGAAATGTAGATCAAGCATATATATAGGTAGGCAGTGAAGATGCAGATAAAAACCCCTGTGATTTATTCATGGCTATCAAATGTGTATCCAAATCATGCTGACAAAAATGAAGTACCACTGAAGACCTGGTACTAGTTTTGTCTTGTATTTTGCACACCACCTTCAGCAGAGCCCTGTCATTCCCACCGCTGCATTTTCTTGTTACCCCAGCCATTTCCCTCTCCTCCTGGTGAGGAGGGGCAGGGCTGTAAATCACATTTCCTTGTTTGTTGTTTGCCCTCACAAGGGCGCAGTGTGCACGGAGCGGACCCATGTGCAGCTCCGGGGCAGTGATGGTTAATGAATGCTCTGTTGCACGTTGGGGGCAGCCCCCCTGGCTGTGCAGCCACAAATCCTTCTAATAATGCTGGGTGTCGACAAGGTCAGGAGGTCACCACAGGCTGGTATATATCAAGCTTCACCAGAAAAATGCAACTTTAGCTGAGCTGAGCATTTCCCGGTGGCGCCAGCCCCTTCAAGCCCTCGTAAAAGGACTGTCTGCAGCCATCTACTACTGAGTAATAACAGCCACCATCAGGCCCCTAAAATTATAAGGACAAATTAAATTGGCCCTTTCCATATTGTGTGGGACTTAAACACATGTTCCTTTGCTTGTTACAATAATAGCAGGAAGCTGTGTGCAGGGTTTTACAACTAGAAGCACTATGCTGAAGAAATTCACAGTTAAAGCTGTTGGTAGCAGGTCTGGGCAAATTTCAGTAGAAATGCTTTTTGCTCCATGTCATTTTTTCTAATGCATGATAATCATGCTTTGTTCTCCTTTCCTCAGAGTTTTCATTCTAAGATCTCAAAATAGCAGGAACATTTAAAAAAAAAAAAAAAAAAAAAGAGGGGGGGGGGCCCAAGGAAATATTATCCCTATGTCACAAAAGGGATTGTCTGTCAGAGAGGTTAAAGTAATAAGACAGTTTAGAGAACAGAATTAAAGTATCTGCTCTGGCCCTTACTCTGCTCCCCAAACTGGGATTAAAATGCAAGAGGCCTTTTCCACAGACCATCATCCTCCCCAGCTTCTGGATTAAATATTTTTCACACGATAGATGTGTTCTGAATACAATTTATCAAAACAGTAATGACTAATTGACTGATCAAGTACATACAGCATGACAGTCGTCATAATATTGAGATGTTAGTATTCCAGATATGGAAAATCATGGGAGTAACTCTCTTGGAAATTTTTAAAATAAAACTTCATAGAATTATATCAGGTGATAGCATTTTTATTTTGGTGGTGATTCAATAGCTTCTGTACCAGGGAGATAGTTACTAGATTCTTTGAGGTGGTACAGTAATTCTGTAAACAAGGGCTCTTGCACTTTCCTCTGAAGACCATGATCATGATGTACATACAGACAGTCAGCATGAGGAGATGAGCTAGAGCATTTTTACAAATGGCTGGGGTAGATTCGGGGCAGTAGCACCCCAGATATGGGAAGTACTCTTAAATTGTGTTGTAATACTCCTTAGATATGTACATTGTCCCAATAAATAAAAAGCGTAAGACGAGGTAGTCCGTGGGCCTGACTGGTACAATGCAAATTACAAATCCCTGGGCCTCAGGGGGAGAGAAGACGAGTAGCAGAGGCCTGGCCTGACCCCATTCGTCAAAAGGAAGGATGCCTAGGGCTCTTTCAAATGGCTGCTCTTTTCAAATGTAAGGATTAATTTTCCTGGCAGAAGAATGTTTTGGATTTTTCAGCTGGTGGGAGAAGGGGACCTTTAGTACCCAGTGAGATCCGGCAGCATGATTCCCTGGTGGTCTGAAGGAGTGTAAATAAGAGACTTTATCGAGTGTTTTGGGGTCTCTGAGGTCTTGCTTGAGCCTTGGTACTGAAAACCATCTGGGAGTTATTCAATTAGATTATGGATGATATGTCAGGCATAGTCTGAGAGAGATAAATGCACCAGGGTCCAGGGAGAACCCTCACCATTTTGCACCTTGCAAGCATTCCTCATCAGGTCACAGAAAAGAACACAGATGGCTTTTTCCTCAATTGTATGATAGCAACTGCAATCCTCTTTGCATTTCCCCTCTCTTACTGAAATATCCTTTTCCAGCAGAAGAAATTCCTGGGTTTTAGTGTCCGATCAGTTTTCTAAGCAGTCTAAAATCTTTCTTATTCTCTAATTTCAACCTGTTTTCTGTAAAATGAGATTAAACTAAACCTGTTGATTTTTTTTCCCCAGTTATTGATGAACAAGCAAATTGGATTAAAAAGATATGAAGTGGATGGAAGAAAAGTCCTTTTTTATTTTGATGAGGTAATGACTTTGTTTCTTATAATTATGTTGCTTTTCAATGAAAGGCAAATGACCAGTGGATCAAGCATAGGTAGTGTATTGATGTTGGCGGTCCCTCACAGATGAGGATTCCTGTGCAGCTTTAACTGGCCAGTTGCTTGAGCCTCTTTTGAAGCAGGTAGGTATTGTGGTTTTGGTTGGAAACCAAAGCATAATAGAGGCAGGTGATTAGCTTCAGCCCATATAGAATTTCTGGGCAGATATCACTTAGTTTTTGCCTCAAAATAATCTCATCTCCAGGTACAACCAGCATTGCTAAATGGACGGAATAAAAATGCAGTCTAATTTAGATCTCACAGCACATACTTGAGAGTGGAAGATGAGATCTATCTTGGCTTGGTCATCAGCAGTAAATTGTTAGCTAGTTGCATTAGAAAGCTGGCTGAAGACAAGAGTGGTGCTAGGTAAACTAGAGAGTACAGCTTGTGTTTCAGATTTGACTTTCTGACATTGTTGTATGGCAAGTATGTGCTTTAAAGGCCAGCAAAGTATCATCTATTTTAATTCATCCTGTTTGGCTTTTATTCATTATCTTTGTCTCTATACCTAGTATTGGAGGTGTCCAGCACAGCATGTTACATTAGGGGCACATGCTACATTTATTTATCTCTCTCCTCACTTAAAGTGCAGTTTTTGTTACAATGAGTCTTTTGTATAATTTCATACAGATTCCTAGCCAGTGCATGACCTGTGTAAAGTTTCAAGCTTTCAGAGAACATATAGTTGGGAAAACAGCTCCCGTTCCTATCAAAGTGTATGATTACTATGAGCCAGGTATGTACCTGTTTTCCTTCAATTTTTGCCAGCGTTAGAGCTCTAGGCATAAGGCTCAATTGTGATTTCTCATTCTTGCTGGCCTGCAGCTTTTGAAGCAACTCGTTTCTACAACGTGAGTGAAAACAGTCCCTTGGCTCGGGAGCTCTGTGATGGGCCAACATGCAATGAGGTGGAAAGCTCAGCTAGCCAATGGGTTGGTAAGTTGCACCAAAGCCAAGCAGATTTCTTGGAAAATGGAGCCTACAGACATACTTTCCAGGAGTTTGGAACTCAAAATTATATTTAGAAAAATGCTCTATTTCACTATCTGTGTTAGTGGAAGTTTTAACGGTGGAATAGCAGTATTAAACTTATGACAGCCAAACAGACCAATGTAGTCTGCTCTTCAGTCACCAAAGTGACTATTATTTGCTTCAGAGGCAAGATATAATGTATAATTTTGGAAGAACCTGCACAAGGTGAGATGTGTTAATAAACATAAAGGTAAAAACTCTTTAAAATGCAATTTGGTTTTCTTTCTCTAAAATATCTTGTAATAGAGTTCCACAATTAACTGTAGGAAGATTGAACAATTTCATGCATCAGTGAAAGGAGTAATTTTCCTCAGAAACTATACGTTCCTTTCTGTCCTCTATGTCATACAAAATAGTTGCTTTATCCTATATCTGGAATCTGCTGCAATGTGGTTCTTTCAGAAAGACAGCTTTATTCCCAGAGCTTTTTATTCTACCAAGTTTGTAAATTCCTATGAGAAGTCTTAGGGAATTCAACATGAAAACTTACATTAGAGAAACAGAAGAAAATTGCCACTTCATCTTCCCCTTCCGCATGCTATGCAAAAATATTGCTTTGGATATTTTTGTTTACTTTTCAGGCTTTGTTCACTCTGGACCATGCAATAACATTTTTGGCTGCTTGGAGGATGAGTATTTTGAGCAGTGCATGTGTTCGCGAGACTGTGGCTATGATGGGGAGCCTGTATGTGGATCAGATGGACAGATTTACCCAAACCATTGCCAGATGGAAGTAGCATCGTGCAGGAATAATACCAGGATAGAACAGATGCCCATGTCTCAATGTTCTGCCTGTAGGTTTCACTCAGTTCCCTTTTCTGTTATGATCTAGCTGCAGAACACTACAAATCCTTGTCTAAGCAAATGATAATTACGTATGTGTGGTAGGGAAAAGAGGAGAATCCTAGATAAAACTGACATCCATGAAATGTAATATCCTTTGGAGATTCTGCATGGACTTTCAAGATGTGCAGTGTAGTAGCTCAGTGAACTGAGTATGCAACCTCTGGAATTGCAAACATTTTCTAGATATTTATTAACAAATTTTATGACCAATGCTTTTTTTCTATTTACAGCCAAGAATTTGCCAGAAGAAAGGGAGACGCACTCCCACACAGTTGAGCAACCCAGTGTTCAACAAACTCCAGCAGGTAATATCGTACCTTAGCATTTATCTAAGGCCTTTTTCTTTAGCAGGGTTAAAGCTTATCCTACCACTGTATAAAAGTATATATGGCTCTTAAGCACATTTAAGTAAAGATGCTGAATTTCGTCATCTTTTAGAAAAGACAGAACGTTCAGAAATCAGAAAAAATGAAGAGGTCAAGGAAACTTAGGACTATTCAACTATTCAACAACAGACTAGCTCTTCTAGTCCTTTTCCTTTCAGGAAATCTTGCATGATACCTGCTCTATTCAGTGCACATGCAAGATTTAGGTAATTGTTCATAGGAGCGGCCAAGTGGCCCTCCTATTTTCTCAGCCTTGGTATGTTTGAACAACACATACTCTGTGGTCTTTTCTTCAATATTAAGCTGGAAAGATCACATTTAAAACCAGGCTGATGTAATGTGTTTCAACAAACAACTGAACAGGGCATGACAACAGACCAAACCATTGCAAGAACTAGAATCCAGGTGGATTAACTTTGTCTCTAGCAGTTCTGTACAAAAATTGAGCTGGCAGTCTTGATTCTCTCAGAGCTGCTGTTTAGAATAAAGGGCCTTAGTGAGCAAAAATGTTAAGGTCAGTAGATGGAGGTAGCCAGGAATTTGGCTGCTCATTTTATTTGGTGCTTATATTCATACACTTTTTTCCAAGACTCATGTCGAACTTGCTCATGGCTCACAATAAATCTCACCAAGAAGCATTGGAGGGTCAATAGAATAGTTTGTTTCGTGCTGTTTCTAGTAAATAAACTGGACTAGATTTTTCCTGGCTGCTTTCCACTCATTAATTTTCCCCTGGCCTCTAACTCTCCTAACAAATCGATAAAACAAGTTAATTCTTCAAGAGAAGACTCTGTGCCTTCTCGTGTCCTTCTTGTGCACCAGAGTTCAGACAAACATGTGTCCAACATGAGAGACACCATCCTGTTCTTTGCCCTTCCTCTGCTATACAGAAGTTGATGGACAGTTTTCTTATTAAGGTGTAAAAGCTTGGTGAATATTCTATTATGACTATTTCTATAGGTCATTCAATCTTACAGTGTTTAATGTCTCTCCTGTTTTCTGTCCCTTTGTTTCTGGACTTAGTGTGAATATATATAAGATTGCTGTCTGTTAGAATAACTGAGGTGAATGCTTTTTGCTTTTTATTCTGTGCAAATGCTATGTACTCAGCATGGAAACTCTGTTTGCAATCTGAACCCTTTAAAGCAGCATTCCCAAACTGCTCTGTAGGGCACTGCTGGTATGCGAGGCCATACTAAGTGTTTTGCTGCTGGTCTACAAAATGGGACTGCAATTACATTATTTTCAAATAAAAATTTGATAGTAAAAATATGGTTACCTGGGAAAAAAAAATGTGGAACTTGACGGTAGTCCACAATCCAAAAATTTTCAGAACAACGTTTCTGAAATAATCTGCATTAAAGTATCTGTCTAAGAAAAATAACTCTCTGGTTTTCTGTTCTAAACAGACAAAAGCAGTGTTGGCTCAGTAGGCTATCAATAAGAGCAAAAGTATCTGAATTTTTTTTTTGTGTGTGTGGCATTTTTATACAGATGTTAGATTAACAAACCCGTATGCCATAAGGATATGTTTGTCAAAGCACAAGCATTTAGAGCTGGCTTTGTTCTAGGATCTGTGAGCGTTCAAGTTGAGAGTCTCCTGGAAGGCAGATACTCTTCTGAACTGAGCTGACTGAGCAGCCATGGCAAAGTGAGCATTCAAAAATAAAACTGACTAAATCCTGCATCAGGAAAAGTGCCCAGCATGTGATTTTCATTAATCCTCTGGGCTCCTCTCAGGTCAACCACATGGTACATGAATCAAAGTTTAACAAATGAATGAATCCCTCCTTATACACGGGTTTCATTTGGACTCACTGGTTTGTTAGCATTGAAGCATGTGATTGGTTTAAGTCGGCTCAGGTGCTCTGGGTTTCTAGTGAAAGTTTTGATGAGCCATGTCTAAATCTGCGATTTCCTAAAAGGATGCAAAACTCCAGGAGCCAAATCAAGCTTAGGGCAGGTTGGTGAAACTGCCTCAGGGTGTTAATCTTCAGGAAATACCATTTTCTTGGAGAACCTCGTGGTGTTTATATTGTCTGAAATCCTTCTGTATTTGCCATATGACTTGTGCAGGCTCAGCTTGGTTTGATTGATGCTTTCATTGTTAGCTCTTGTCTATGTTACCCCAGCAATGGAAACAATGAGAGCCAGCTTCCTTCCAGCAAACAGTGGGGAACTTCATAATGTGTTCGGGCTCACTCTGGCAAACACAGACTTGCAGTGTAGTTCTATATACACCAGTGAGTTTGCTAGAATAAACAACAGCTTTTGAGTTATGCTATTCAAGATAAGCGATTGTATATAGATGGTCCTGAAAAATCAGGATGCAGTGCTTCTTGCAGCACCTAGCTATTGTCAAAGCATTTTAAAATGCTTTTCAAAAGTCTTCAGCAGGTGTTGAGCTTAGATCTCAAAACTGTAGCCTTTTTTTATACAGATGGGTAGATCCTCTTTGCATCTTTAGAAATATTCTCTTGATTGAGAGGGAAGTGTGCAGGGTGACAGGACTCAACTGAAACAACTCATGTCTGAATCCCCTTCCTCAGCTGTTCTTTCTCACAGGTGAATTACTGAGACTCAGAGGGATGGAACAGGTTTTTGATGAGTATCATGGACCCACCTCTGCCTCTAAGCATTGAAGCTCTGCTAGTATGCTTTCACAGCCTGTTCCAGTCATGTTTGTTTGGACTGAAAGCTTCTGGAGCAGGATTTTGGTTGCTAGCTGGAGTATCAGTATCTTGAGTGCCTCTCTGTCTGTGGGTTTCCTGACATGATTGTCACACTAGGCTACAAAAATATGGGTGGATTTCAGAGCCTCAGGGATCCTCAGTAGCTCTGATACCATCTCTCTGATGAAGTGGTGCTTTGATTGCTTCCGTAGATCATTAACGCTCTTCTGAAATTACCTAAATCTTCGCTGCCGAAATTGCTGAATGTATAGCCACTGATGTTGGAAGACAATATGTTGATACCACCGTAATGTTGTGATTCAACATGTATTCGATGGAAAAGCAGTATCAAAGTGTGGTGCAGCAGTACTCAGCGGTATCAGTGCTGCTGTGGTGTTGCACTCTGAGCAGGCAGCCCACCCAGCTTCATGCTGTCTGAACCCCCAACCTTCTCCCCACAGCCGGAGCCATGTTATTTGTACAGTTCTGCACTAGCAGTTAGAAGGGCCAGTAGCTGGAAGAAAATTCTAGGTGGAATTATGATACTTTATTTGGTGGTGGTGCTGGTGTTTTTTAAAAAATTAAATGCCATCACCTATCACTAGCTCCTAACAGGAACATCAGAGTGAACTCTGCTTCCAGGTGGAGTCATCTCACAGCACTCCCTGGCAGGCGCATTATTCACAGGACCGCTGTTCTTTTAGGATTGATTGAACTGGCAATGGGCCATTTTTCCTTTCACCCCATCGGTGTTCAGCAAACATTGGCTTAGGCACAAACATTTGGAGATGGGGGAGTGGTTTGTATGCAACAGGAAATGTCGGCCTTTCGTCTTTGCTTTGACTCCAATGCTGCATTCCTGGGAAGAGTGAGGTCTGTGATGTTAATTCTGTCCCTGGTGGACAGCAATCATCCATTCATAGAACAAGCTCATGATCTGGCAGGTTCTCGCATGGAGAAGGCCAAGAAGAAGTGAACACAGAGACTGACTCTGCTTTCAGGCAAGCGTTCCCTTGCCTAGGGCTGAGCCTGTTGCTGGGAGGATGTGGGAGGCAACAGAAAAGAGCCTTCAGATATTTTATTTCTAGAGAACAAACATTTCCAAAGGCCTTGACGAGCGTTCTCCTTAAATAAAGCCAACTTTGTGGGGGGTGGGGAGGAGGGGGACTTTTCCTCCTTACAACAATTATGTTTCAGTGATGGCTTTGGTTTGGATTAGGGCAGTGTATATGGAAAGCAAACAGGAAAGATGGACAGCTGAGCTGGCTCGAGGAACAGTTTAGAAAAAGGGGACCTACTGATATTCCTAGAAGTTTTATCTTGCTGTCTTACCCTCTGGACAGTGAGCAATCACCCACCACAGAGAGGCACAGCCTGTTTTGAGTGGGATATGTACTTGTGAGTGACCTGCCAATGTCTTAGTATAGACTGGAGTGAATGCAAGGAGGATAAATATCTGTTTCTGCCTGTGATGTGTCTGTTCCTATCTTAAATGATGGAAGTTTCTCAGTGGTATGTGACTGTGCTGAAGCAGATGTATCTCAGCTACTGCTAGTTCAGGCTGAGGGAGAAGTGAATGGCTTTGATGTAATCTCCTGGCCAAAATCTTCATTCTGTTTGGGCTGAAAAGAAATCTAGCTGCTTAAACTGATCTTTTTCATGACATGCACCAAGTAAACTGCTCTAATGCAGTCTGCCCTTTAGCTTTGTAACTGACTTTTATAAAATGGTGCTTAAAAGAATGCACACATTACATATCTTTGTATGGATTGGTCTCTCCTTAACTGAGGTACTTGGCTTGGACCTAGTCAAAGGAGAGAGAAGCATTTTCAGGGTGCAGAGTAACTCATCTGTGACATCTGGTGTTCTCAAAGATATCTCTTATCTTACTGTATAGAGGTCTTGGTGTGAACTGGTTCCTAACTTAAGCACCTCAGTCAATGCCTAAAATTAGATACTTTAAAATGAAACTTTGAGATTTTTTCAAATTACATGCCCCGCCCCCGCCCCCCCCCAATTTCTTTCATTATTTTCCAGTGCCCAAGTCTCAGACTGGGAAATTGAAAATTCTGATTTACGGCAGCTTTTCTCCTTGCGTGTGAACCTAAGCATGCATATGCAGGTCCATTGACATATGTAGCCTCCTTTACTCATGTAAGGCACTCATTTGGCCCCTGATTTGCCTCCCTGATTAACATTCCTTTCCTTTTATGTCATTGCCCTTCTCTGTGATGCAATATCTGATGCTGAAATGCAGTTTCTTCAGCTAATGCACAACCTGAGACTCTATGTGGTTTCCTTTCCAGCAGAGGAAGGCCCTTCACTACAGACAGACCTGTCGTACTACTCCTATGAATATGACCCAGACCCCTATGCGTCGGAAGCTGACGTTTTTGAGATTGTGGCAGAACTGACAACAGCAAGCACGTTAAAAGAAGTGGACAAGATTCAGGAAGTAGTGACCACAGTAGAATGGTGAGCCGGAGAGCGGGGGATCATAAATCTGGTTTGAGAGTCAACATACAATGTACTAATTCATGTGTTAACGTCAAACGTATTCAATTCCTCAAAAGGGGCATTCTTACAACTGACTTGCTAACCTCTTTAGCAAGGAATCACCAGGAACACGATCTTGCTAGGGCAGCATATAAAAGTCTTTGTGACCTGCATGTCTCCATTCCTAGCAGAATAAAAAGTGGCCTTTTAAGCTTTTCTCTGCCCAGCCCCAGTGATGTTTCACAAAGATATGTAACGGGAAAGTGACTTTTTCTTCATTATGTTCTCTTTTCAACAGAACTATATAATTTAAATAAAGAGAAGAGGCTCAGAATCAACTCCTGTATGAGTTTGTTCCTACAGACGACCTGCTGCAGAACAGAAACCGAATGATGACTACTTCCTGATGCACTCAGAACTGTAGGCTTTGCTGCCCCTTGGGGGGGATCTGGAGCGCTAAGGGGGACACTCAGCGTTATTTTTCTGTCAATTTTCCTGCCTTTTGGATCCTCTTTGGATTACTTCCAAGGATGGAAGACCAATATACTGTGCCCTCTAGGTGAGAAAAATAGCGGCTGGAATTCAAACCTATAGACCATTTCAAAGTGTTTTCTTTACTATCAGGATACTGCAAATGCCATTTCCTAGCTACATTTAGAAGCTAAGTCCAGGCCTTGTGCTTAGCTGAACTGCTGTTTGAGGAAAGATGGCTGAGAAGTTTTCTCTCAAATTATAATAATAAAAATCAGTGTGTTTTGCTAATTATGACATAGCAAGAGGCTAATCACCTTCCCCAGCCCGTAAGTCTATTGCACCCACAACAATGTCCTACAAGAGAAAAACTTCCCTAGTGGCTCCATGTTCTGGAAAGTTATTGGGAGGTACATTTTACAAGAGAAAACTGAAATCCTGTGTCAGGACTGGAAGGCTTGACTGTCCACCATGTGGCTTCGGGTGGGGAGTTTGCCAGCCGTAGCGGTGACAAGGATTAGGTGGGTGAGCCCTCTTCATGTTGCACTATGTGCTGATAAGGGCTGCTTGCAGCCTTCTCAGCCCCTTTCCTCCTCGTAACCCTGGCATGAAAATAAAGCTGACCCAAGGCGCAGTCCTTTTAAATGCTTGCCTGACTTCACCAATCACTTTTATTCTGCTCCCACTAGGATCCCCATACAATGGTTGTTCTGGATATGGTAATCTATGCATAGTCCCGGGGTCTGCTGGCCAGTATAATCACTGGTGTCACAGAGGCTGGACTCCCTTAGACTGACCTGCCCCAAGCAATGTGGTAAAACTAAAAACAAAAGCTTTGTGTTTCCAAAAGCACAGGAGCCAAGATTTTTTGGTTTCCCTTCCTGCCTGGAGCAGCATTGTTCTCTTTGGAGGAGTTACATGCAATTGCCTGTTGCAAAATAGTGTTAATATTTTATCTTCCCACTTCTATTGTTACCAGGACCCAGAGTGGGGTGGAAACTCCTTTTGAGGGTGTTTATTGGTGAATGGAAACAGGAAAAAGCTCAGCTCCATTCATTTTTAGGACTTGTTTACACAGGAACCATGACAAGAATATATCCCAGTATAGACATTCCATTCCAGAATAAAGGCAATTTTGTTCCAGAAAAATGTCCTCATGGGGACAAAACAGGAGGTATCCCAGAAATTGGGCATATGTAGTTTCCAGTCCTTTTTGTCTGGGGCCAGATATTTGCACAATGTAGTTGATATGATGAAGGTCTGGGTCTTGAAGTTCCCAGAAATTTCAGAACTGTTTTGTTGGCAAGTTTCCAAGCCTTCCTTCATTGGTGCTCTGAGCTCTTCTCACAGGATCTTGACGTGGCTGCTGCCCATATGTACCCACTGCTTCTCAGCAGAGGTTTTTGCCACGTCTCTTCAGTGTGCATGAACAGACCGTGTCCTCACTGTGTCCGCACAGCACAGCAGAAGCACTGGCGGCTGCATTCCTGTCTGGCAGGTAAATAAATGCCTTTAAACTAAATTCCATCTCCTGTAGGTGACTGGCCTGGCAGACACTGGCTATTGTGTACACACACAGGACTGAGTCAATATTTATCCCCTGGGTAAATAACAGACCTAGTGTGAGCTGCAACAAGAGTTTTTTGGTGTTTTTTTTTTTTTTTCCCCCTAAATATCAAAGCTGCACAATACAAACCCTGCTGTTTGCTGGTTCCAGCCTCAGCTGTTTAATGCTTTGAATCTGTGTGACTAGCTTCCCACAGAAGATAGGACCTGTTCTGGATTCTTTAGCCTCCTATCCCCTGTTCCTTTCTGGCTTTAGTTTCCTTGTCTCATCCATTGTATGCTTTTAGATAGATATTTGAAGTCATTTTATATTGCTTGGTCCTCTCATAGATCCTTGGGCAGTCAGAGAGCATCACCACTGGGGACAAGGAGATGAAGGTAGGGTGTTTCAACCAAGTATTAAACCTGACTTTCTTCACTTTCCTCAGGCTCTAGTACATGTAATGTATTAATTCAAGATGCAGACATCTCCCCATTGCTGCCAGCTAAATAATTCCTCCGGGTGGTACCAGCCCATCAATCATGGCCTTGTTCTGTGGGGTCTCTGTGTGCCAGTGCACTCATCTGCTTGAAGCAGAGGAGCCTTGCTTCTGTTTTACAACTAGAAGTAAAGCCAGAGAGACCTGGACCCTCAGACGGCAAAGGCAGAGCAGCCTTAGCGCCCTTAAACAGAGACAGTTAGAACAGGATAGTGTGTGTGAGGTAAGTGCCAGGGTTTCTGGATCCTGGAGCCTGAATTCACCTTGAGTGCTTCTTCAGAGCTTTGGCACTTTCAGGGAAATCACTAGACCATCTGCTCTTGGCAGCCTCTACCTCCCCCCAGTCTTGCCACACCAAACTAGCTCCTTTCTAGTTAAAAAAAAGGTCATTTTATTTAGGGAATTGAAAAAGGAACCTGCAATTACACAGTTGTGGTTGCCTTTTCTCCCCTATTACAGGAGCAAAGGAGCAGGTCTCTACCCTCTTCTCCATCCCAGCTGACGGTCCCTCTTTCCATAGCTTTCCCCTGTCCCAGATTTGTTGTTCATATTTCTTGTAATCATCGTTAATTCTTATCTAGGAAAAAAAATTTCCTGGACTATTTTTCCTCCATTCTTCAAAATCCTACTTGGAATACAGAAACTCTTTAGGACTAGGTCCATGAGATCCACTGGACACAGCATAGCCTTATCAGACTCAATGTTATTCAAAAGCTTTGGCCCAGTTCTGACTCTGAAGCTTATCAGTCACACTCCTGTCCCTGAGAACACAAGGACATCTCAGCACTGAAAACTCAGCCTCCAGCTTTGTGAAGACCAGCCAATCATAGTTTGGAGAGAAGGGATTGATTTTTTTTCACCAAGGAAGAGACCAACTCGGTGGTGGAAAGCCAGCAAGGACAGCAGACCTGCTGCTGCTTTGGGCTTTGAATTGTTTCTGGCTTAGAGACATTTGCCTGCCTCTGTCAGAGAGATGCTTCTCCTTTCCTTTCTCTGGTGGTCCCTCATTGCAAAAGGAGAAAAGTGCCAGTGGGTTTGTAAGACACAGACATTCCTACTTGCATCAAGTTACATTACTGAATAGCTGCAGCAGTGCTAGTTATCAGTGATTTTAGCTTGCAATCCTTTCAATGAAATTAATATTTATATATTTGTAACTGTACATTATGCAGAGTAATCATTACCATGGTATTTATTTTAAAGCAATAGTTCCCTTGTTCTTTCTTGTCCAAGTGTTTTGGTCTTGCCTCTTTCCAGTAGAAAACAAATACCAGAAGAATGCTTGAAGAACATCATTGAAACAACAGCACTTGCTTTGCTGATGTTGACTGTTGACATTTAATGCACAATAACCTGGTTATTATTGTGAATAGATCATCTATTTAGAAAACCTCAGCTCAGTTTGGGTTTTGGGGTTGGTTTTGGTTTTTTTTTTAGTACTTGCTATTTTTGACTGAGTGGCAATAGCCCTGGCTACACCAGGCCTATGTTCAGTAGCTGGTACATCCTCTGCACGTGCAGTACTGCACCTCTGGGAGGTAGGGTCTAGTTTTTCACCTGCATTTCGCCCCTGCACATACACGTACACGCAAACAGTTCTATGACCATTTTTGTTTTGTTTACACAAATCGTAGCAAGTCTGAGTCCAGAAAAGCATTTGTTTTAGATTCTGATAAATATTTTATTAAAAACGGATTTTAAGACAATCTTGTCTGCCTCTTCTTATTCACACTGTAGGCTGTAAGTTTGTTTGATCATAGGTTATGGTGAGGACAGACGTCTTGTCTGTACCAGTAAAATTAAAGAATTCAGGAACATTAAGGAGGTTTACTACTCATTTTCTACCTTGCTGCTTACTTGGATATGCCCTAGTTGTGTCTGAGAGATGAGCTGGCTGCATTTTGTCAAATTTGCAACAGGTTCCAATAAGCAACAAGCTTGGTCACCTGTTTCATAAGAGACAGCTCTTGATTGTGTGTGACATTACACAAAAGAAGGGTGGAGTTCTAGAGCGAGGGTTTTATCAATTCCTTCTTTTTAATATTTCCCTTCAAGAGACATAATAGTTTTTTTTAAAAATCCATTAATACAGTCTTTGCCTCCCAAAAATTATGGATGCCTAGGGTCATTTGCAAAAATAGGGATTAGTGAATGGGATTTTTACACTTGTTACCAACAATGTGCTGACATTACTATGGTGTTGCTTACTAATCAAGCCAAGAATGTGTTTGCTAGAAAAGCCAGTGCTCTACATTCTTTTGACAGAATATTTTAGTTCAGGAGAGTACCTTTCACATAGGTACCTCCTAGTACTTTTGAAATGTTTAGAAATTTGGTTTTGCAAGTGCCTGTTCTTTTTCAGTTTTAGGTGAAGGGAATATGTGTTCAAGGACAGCAAGCAAGTCGGTAGCAGAAAAAGAAGTAGGACACAAATAGCAATCAGTCTGCGAGACGCATTAGGAAAACCAGACCTAGGTATATTGGCAAGAGCATCCCCGGCAATATGTGACCAGATGAAAAGTTGCATGCGGTGTCCCAGTAACAGATCTATACACGTTCAGCTCTCCGCATCTTGTCTGGGCTCCACACCTCTCAAGGAATCCTGTGGTCCAGGTTTATCCAGTTTTAGCTATGCAGACAGGAGAAAGGACTTGTCTGCTGGGAAATACCGCTTGCTGCTCTGGATGAAACAGTGTTGTCTTCATCTCATCCCCAATGTATGTTGTGAGTACCTTGGGAGCAGGGAGCTGGGATGGAGGCTTACACCAGTGAATCTTTGGAACTTTTCTGAGGCAGTGTTTCCTTGGAGGTTTTTAGGGATGTGGTATTTTGTTTTCTGTGACTGAAGAATCTCATTCTCACCTTATCCCGGAAGTCTTCAGAAACGTAGTAGTAGACAAAGGGATCAGCGCAGCTGTTAAAGGTACTGATGGCCAGGCTCACCATGTAGCTGATATACAGGTTGCCATGCAGCTTGGAATTATAGCTGGAGTAATGAACAAGGAGGAGAACGTTGCTGGGTGTGTAGAAGGCCACAAGCGTGAACAGCACAAGAGCTGTGAGCTTCATAGAGTAGGAGTACCGCTTCCCGCTGTCCAGGAGAGCTCGCAGTACTGAGCAGTAGCTGAACAGCATCACCACCAGAGGAGCGAGGAAAGCACAGGTGATCAGGCAGATGAAGTAGTAGAAGTAATACCCATCATCCTCGTGCCTGGGGAGAACATCGTGGCAGAGAGTGACATCTGCTCCATACAGGGGATACGACTGCTGCTGCAGGGTCAGGGGCAAGGTGAGGACGGCAGCACAGAGCCAGATGGCAGTGCAGGTGCAGGCAGCAAAGGCAGGGGTGCGGAAAGAACGTGAAAAGAAAGGATGCACCACAGCCAGATACCGGTCGACGCTGATGCATGTGAGCAGCAGCACTGAGCAGTACATGTTCCCATAGAAGAAAGCTGTGGTGAGCCGGCACAGGCCTTCCCCAAAGGGCCAGTTGTTCCCCAGGAAATAGTAGAAAATCTTGAAGGGCAGCACCAAGATGAGCAGCAGATCTGCTGCAGCCAAGTTCATCAGAAAGACAGTGGAGGTCAGCTTCTCAGCCCTGGTAGCCAGGACCCCCAGGGCCAGCCCGTTTGAAGGCAGCCCCACCAGGAAGACGAGGGTGTAGAGGCAGGGGATGAGCCGCACCGTGACCACGCTGTCCAGCTGAGCACGTGTGGCCTCGTGGATCAACAGGTACGTGATGTTGTTTATGGTTGCCTTTTCCCCAGGGATGGCTCGGGGACACGGTGCGATCTCTGGTGTCGTTACCTGCTCATTGGTGCCGTTCTGAGAGTAATCTGTCAGATAAACAACACAGTCTGTTACTTGCTGTTCATGCAGTTACCCTTGTACTTTGCAGAGCAGGCTACGTATGTAACACGTCAAACGCTAAGGTTTGCACTTTATGTTGGGGTCCCCAGGAGTGGGAGTATTCTGTAAAATGCTGTTGAGTGATGGGCAGAAAAAGCTGGCTAACAGAATTAGGTGTGCAAGAGTAACTATCAGCAACCTTACTGAAAATTTACATGATTCCTCTGTTGTGTGGTTTCCCACAGTTCACAAATAATTGCAATGTTGTACGACTATCAGCAGGCCTGGGAATCCAGAGAGCAATTCCTCTGCCCAGCTTTCAAAAGAATCCTGAGATCTGGGGCCACTCCAGGGTAAAATCATGGCTGTGAAAGTCTTAACTTTTAGCTAAAGATTTTGGTTTCAAGTGCTCTCTGTTTTATTTTTCCTCTAATTTTTCTTTCTCTTTGTAGTTTCTTCCACCCCAGTTTCTTTCTCTTCTGTATCACCTCCTATCACCTCCTGCTTCAACTAGAGTATGCACAAAGCTCAATTAGAGCGTGCTCCCGTGTGATAGCTTTAAAAAATGAGTTTTCAGGGATCTTATGAAGGTACCAAGTATCCAGTACTTTAGGAAGCAGCACTTTTTCACCGAAAGATACACACTCACCATCGTAGTCTGGAGAAGCCAGGCAGAGTCCCCAAAAGGCACAGCATAGCATAAGCCTGTGCGACAGCCGTCCGCTCCCGAGGGTCTCCATTCTGGTGCAGGATCCAATAGTGCACTGCTGTGCTCAGAGCTGTGCGGGAAAGGCAGTATTGGTGACTCTGCTTACGCATTTCCTTCTGTTAGTCCTTAACTCACGGAAGCACCAGGCTTATCCCGTGAAGGATGAGGCGTATGGGGGACTGTCACGACATGCACGAGTATGCATTGCCCAAGCAGAGACTTGGCTCCAGTGTCAGACGCAGGACTGGGAGGGGCATACGTATCCAGATCCACAGTATATTGGGGCCGTACTTCATCGTCAGCACTAGACTATGGCTCGAGTGACTCATTTGGGCCTCCTTCCTGCTCCAGAATATTCCTGGAAATAACAAATGTGTCAGATTTGATGCAGTTTGAATTTGGTTTAGATGTAAACTGAACTCCTGACCTCCTACGTCAAGCATCCTTCCACCCAAGAGAGACCCAAGTGGCTCTGTGTGAGATTCAAGGTCTTTCCACATACCCTGATTCAAAATGCTTTCTGGTGGTGCAAACTGAGAAGGTATCATCCCCTCACAGAAACATAAATGAAGTGCAGGAGAGCTGCAGATCCAGAGAAACCTTCCCAGCTCCCAGGGATTACACAGGGCTCTTGCAGCCTCATCTTGCACCAGTTAAGGGTTTTTAGTGTCTGCCTTGCAGTCCTCAGATCAGGCTGGGCCTTTCAGAGTTCTCTTGTTTATTTCTGCTCCAGCTCCTTGGCTAAACAGGGGACAAAGCTCCTACACCTTCCTTCTTGATCTCACTGCAGAGGTTGATTAAAAGTCCTGTGGGTCAGAGCTATTTCCATTTGAAAGAATCAGCACTAGCAGTAGCCTGGAGTGCCATAACGTATGAACGATAAGTGGCAAGGTCTCTCGGCTTGACGGAGACACTGTGCTTCCGCTGATAAACTACCAGGAACAGGGAGAGCAGCTCCATCCAGCAGGAAAGGGGCCTGACAAGGGTGCACAGGAAGCCTCTGCTGTTGGGTAGATAATGGTGAATTTCAGTCACTCTTGCCCAAGGAGAGTTGTGTTTTTCCAGAGATGTGCAGTCTCCACCCAGTAAACTCCCAAGAGGGAGCACTCTGTGTTAGCTAATAGCTTGGAGCAGCGGCATGCTGCTGCCACAGACCTGCTGGTTGTATGGAGAAGACAACTCACATAATGTTGGAAAAGGGGCTGGCAGATGTTACCCGAACCTTTAAGATCCTTTGCTGCTTCTCCAACTCCATGACAGTGTAAGTCCCGTCCATGCTCTGCCATGCACAGCACTGTTGGGAAAGTCCCAAATCCTCTCCTGTTGCCTGAGTCCCAGCATGCCCACTTCCCAGTGGTCATCAAATGGGTAGGCCAGTGCGGCAGGAGGTCATAGCTTGAGGGTTTGCTGGTTTTTAGGCTTTTGCTCTCCAGTCCCCTGCCTGGCTCTGCAAGGGAGTAAAGACAGAAGCTGGAGTCTGGGCAGTAGGAACTGTAAATTTGGTTTGGCAACCTGAGGAGTAGTTCATTTCTTTCTCCTCAGCTTATGAATGGCCTCTTCTGTGAAGGTTGCAAATCTGAGCCTGGCTGCTGTTTGATGAGATTCTTCTATTCCAAGGAGAAAATGATCCTATTTCCTTTGCTTTCCCCATATTCCCACATTCTTGTGCCGAGCGTGTCGAGAGGTGGAGTTCCACTGGCAGGGACAGGGAAGATGCAATGTTAGATGTTTTGCTTTTGTGATTCTCTCAGGATTTATGAACCATTACAGAATGACTCATGTGGCCACATATTTTCCATGCCTCAGCCAGGATCCTTTCCATGCTCTGTATGCAAAAAATTAGACATAATCAGGTTCAGATAGTGTGCAAATCGCAGCCCTGCTTCCTATGGCCAGGTCTCTGGAGTGGAGCAGAGAGAGGTTACTCATTGCTGTATCCTTCATTTTTCAGATGCTCTGTGATCTTTAGTGACTGCTTTAGATGCAGAACAGCTTGCTTGAAAATTCTAATGCCAGAGGTTTGTCACGGCTTGTTAACTTCTCTTTAAGTCGTGTGATCCCTGCCCTGTGGGGTAACAATTTGGTTTTAAAGTAATTCATTGTGCAATAGATCATCTCCTGGGAGAAGGCGCTCTTTTATTCCATGGCTCTGAACCCAAAAGATGTAATGCTGGAAAAGAGGCTAGGGATTTTAAAGCTCGGAGGGAGGGTACAAACACCACCTGGCCTGTCCCATACATCTTTAAGGCTTGGAAGAGCAAGCTTTGGTAGGCAAATAATGGGGCTTGCTATTTCTGCTCTGTTCCAGCAGCTCGAGAGTCCTTCAGCTGCAAGTCAGCAGGTGTGAAGAAGACCGAAATGTTAGTGCAGCTAATACCTGCTCCAGGCTGAGCTCGCATTTGCGATGCAGACAGGAGAGGCAGCTGACGGTGGAGGCAGCAGCTCTGCCTTAGCGCCAGCAGCATGAAGCATTTCCACCAGTGTCAGCACAACCTCACATTTTCCATGAATGCAGTGCTGGCCCTGCCTTTCCCAGCCGCTGGGTGTGCAAGCATCTGAGCCTTCTCAGAACCACAAGGCACAGAAAACTTCCACTGACTATTGAAATAGAAATGATGGTCCTTTGAACCAGGATCCCCCCACCCCAGATTTGTCTTTGCAGGCTCTTTGTGCCTTGGGCACTCTTCCTGACTTTGCCATCACACCAGCTCCTCTTCCTCTCACTTCGTCAGGTCTCTTACCATCACTCTGAGACTCTACCGCTCCAGGGAATCTCCCTGCCTCTCTTCTTTTCTGCTTGTTCCACAGTTCTCCTGTTCCACTGGGATCCCATCCAATCTTTTCCCTTGGTTATGCCACACCTTTTGTGCTCACATTCTCCTTACCGCTTGTAAGCCTTATGCTGTTGTAATACTTTTGGGGAGACAGTTTTTTTTCTTTTGCTTGTTTGCAGTTTTCACTTCAGAGTGTAGGAAGTCCACATGAAGCCATTTTTCAGAAATATTTGAAGTTCATTAGCATCACTATAACTCACTAGATGTTCTGGAATAGCTTCTTTTGGTCCTTTCTCAGCAAGATAATGACACTGGGGTATGGGCTACCTTGCCTGATACAAACATCATCCCTTATCAGCACTGGGTCTCAGATGAGTCTTTTTGGGTTCGTCCTTTAGCACAGGTATGGTTTAGAATTGCTAGATTTTAATTTAGTCTTCAATTTTGATGAGTGGAACATAGAGTGTACCTCTGGTTTCATAAAGGTTGAGTTACTTAGTTCTAATCCAGAGGAATGGCTAAAGCATGAAGAAAAGCCCATGTTTACACACATACTTCTAGACTACCTCTTACTGGTTTGCAGCCCTGTCTTTCTCTCTGTGCATCACTGTGATACGGAAACGTGAAAAAAAAACCAGTCCTGAAATATTAAATACTGAATTCAGGTACTCCCTTTAGCAATTCTTAATTTAATTTAGAAAACCATTAATTCTTATTCCATCCTGCAAACCTGCAAGATATTTTTAAGCTGTCTTTTTTTGTCGTTGCCAAAGCTGTCCACTTGCTGAGATCTCCAACTGGTCCTGGGTGATGTCAGATCTGGCTGTCCCTCCCCTTGAGCACAGGGAATGTCCTCTTTGTGAGAAGTCCAAGATCTCCGTGAGAAGACTTGTGTAAAGTGGACTGTGTCCTCTGAGACGCCACTACCGTCATTTTAATCAAATTATTCCATGCAATTTATGCATCAGAGGATTGTTATTAGGAGAACAACAGTTTGTTTCCCTGTGAGCAAGTAATATGCTGCACAGAAAGCAGAGTTGCCTTTTGTTATGGCAACGGAAGTGTTGAGAATGATGTAAAGGAAACTCCTATCAGATCTGGGTCACATCACTACAGCTTAATTTGCAAAATCTACACATTCATTTGTTGTGCAGAGCTCACAGGGAACACAGTTAAACATGTTATTACCCAGGAATTTGGGAGGTTGAGGGAAAGGCGGGTGGAGGGTTATTTTCATGGTTGCAGTTGTATTGTCTTAACCTGTAGCAGATGTGCTTATAGATTTCGGAACTGGAATCAGTGACTTTTCTTGAATGTCTCTTGTATTTAGCGTGCGAGTACTTGGGGGCCAGGCCTGGACCATACTTTTGCGCCACACCTCTCATGGCAAAGGTGCTGCTAGAAATAAACCAATCTGCAAAAACATATGCTTTGCTGGCACTACACAATGTTTTCTTTTGAAACCTGTCTCTGCATGGAGCAACTATGCCACCCCATGGACTCCCGTGCTCTCGTCCAGCCGTGGGCCTTTGCTCCAAGAGAGGTCCTGGCAGCACACATGTAAGTAGGGAGCCACAGGCACTATCTTCCTGCGTGGGATCTCCTATTGCACGCGACTCGCAGGGAACTTGTTTCCCTTTTATGTTAGCTAGTGCACTAACTTCTCAGTGTGGGTAAGGTTAAAGATTTGCTGCCTGCTGGCCCACTGGAAGTGAGTCGGCGAACATCTAAATCATTACATCCTGCAGCCTGTCTTGCAACTGCTTGAAGAGAAGTTCATCCAACTTTTCAACTGCATTCTTTTACTATTTAAAATTCAGTTTCAGGTGCAAGACAATCAATTCTGAGGACTGTCAGAAAGTTTAAATTAATTTAAAATAAATTTAAAACAGTGAGAGCTGCAGACTTTTAAAATCAATATTTTATTTGACTTGAATGTGCAAATAAATATAAAAAAAACTACATTCAAAGAGCTGGCAAAGCAATTACAAGCCCAAAAGCAAAGATCCTTCAAAAAAATGGAAGAACAAACTCTTGAATCAAGGTCGTGCTAACAGATACACAGCGATCGAGCTTGAACTCTCAGACATTAGCAAGCCACTCTCAAACCTGCACTGCCTGCTTATTCCATTCACATCATTTGCTACTATCATTTTTGAGACAATAGCACTGTAAAGGGCGAAAGTCTTACTTAATCTGTTCAGATTATAAATTAAGGTTTAAAAAATAAGGATGCTTAAAAATACCTGAAGTACACTTAAAAATGGGGAGACGGAATAGGATGGTGCACAGGTGCGTTACCCTCCTACACCCTGGTACACTTGGAATCAAATGCATTTTAAGCCACAAGTTGCAACCTATTTTCTAGTAAACGTTTTTCTGTATCATAAAACCATAAAATTTGGCACAGTTGTCATCTCCACTGGAAGACAGCAGAGAGGTGAACAGGACTGAGGTGTATTTTGTTGAGCTGTCTGGAAGCAAAAGGGGGATACTGTGCTTTGCACTGGCCTTGTCCCCCCACTCCTCCACCCAGCCCTCACATAGCTACGTGGTCAGTGTCTTTTATCACTTACTGCAACAAGAGCAGGGGAAGAACCTTCAGCTCATTTCAGTAACCAAAATTTAACAGACCCAGACAACGAGAACATGAGTTCTTGATGAAAAGTCCTCTGCTGGCAGTGGTTGTGCAAGTGGCCACGAATGCCAGAGACTGGCCTCCCTCCTTCCCTCCTACAGATTATTTTGCAAAAAAGACAAAGAGTCAGTACAGTTTTCTATTAAACGTACCCCAAAGGCCAATTTTTCTACTGTCAAGTGAGACAATTGCAAAACCAAATGTTGTACAGTGGAAATAACCCAGGACAAATCCTACAGGCTGCTACTTAGGTCTGGCAGAAATTATAACCTAAAAATCAAAGCCACAAAAAATACCGGGGTGGGGGGGTTATTCCCCGAAAAGCCAGGAAAAAGTTGGAAGCAGAGCTGAAAGGAGGCTGGACCTGCCTCAAGACATTATGTTTGTAATACACTCCACGGACAGTGTGCTTGCCCTTGGCCCCTGAAAAACAAGAGCGAAGTCACAGTGGGGTTGCAGGACAGACACAACTACATTTTCTTGATTTTTCAATAGATTAAGTCAGACAATTGACGTAGTGTTCTGCATGGTTCGGGGTAGGTTTTTTGTTACGTTTCATTGCGAAAAAGCTTAGACAGAAGTACAGATGGTTCAGTGGAAAACCTTGTCCACAATGGTTGTGGCTGGATCTAACACTGCCCATTACAGATTTCCATGTGTCACTGCAAATACAGCATCTGTGCTGACCCAGCAGAAACAGCAAAGTATCTGGGACAAACCTCAGATCCAGTGCAAACACTGTGCTGCAAGAGCTCCATCTACTGATGTTATTTAAGTGGTACAACCCAGCAGAACCACAGAGTCCGGGCATGCACAAGGAAAGCGAAGCGCCTGAGAACGCAGTCTCCAGAGGCTGCCAATCAACATGCAAAATACAAAAAAAGAAAAAAAAAAAAAAGGCCAGACCTCGCAATGGATATTCCTCCCCAGGCACACGCTCCAAGCAGCTCCATATCTGAGAAGGCAGAGTCTGCAGCAGGTCATAAGTTCACAAAGCAACAACATGGGATCCGGTGCACATCTGCAGAGGGGTGGCTGATGGGCCTAGGCTGTCTTGTGCTGCAAAATGCTCTCTTGCCTAGCACTGCAGCTCGGAGAGTTTCTTCCCCTTAGTTCATGCTCCAAAATACTTAGTTGATGAATGAGAGTTAGAGCATTTAGTACGCTGTTCGCCCTTCTCTCAGTTTTGGCATTTTTCTCACCAAAGCACCAGTAACAAATACTGCGTTCATTGCCTTATTAGTACACATAGATAATGAAGCAGCCCGTAGCGGGGCTAGCAATCTGTGCCAGGTACTCTCAGCCCCGCTGGCACTCAGAGGTTACATTGAAGAGTTCTGCAGGCTCCAAGACGGCATAAATTCAGGAAGATAGGGAACATTAAACCCTTCAAAGTGGAAGCAGCTGCCAGCATCTGCTCAAATACCAGCGCAGCTCCATCTCTCCAACAAAGCCACTAGTGGTAGTTCGCCCAGAGCCTGACCCCCTCACTCAGCCTTCCAGTATCGGCTGGGCAGCAGTGGCCTAAAGCTAGGAAACTACTAAAATTGTGTGGCAATGCCAAGAGCCCTCTTCCCACAAAGCTCTGAAAAGTCTCTTCATGATGGCTGGAGGATTACACTGCAAGGAGACAAGTCTATGCCATATGGAAAATACATCATAATCCAAAGTAAAATGCTGTTTGGATAAATATCATTAATACATACATTGCATTCCCACCACTATTGTCAGAGTAAATGTGTTTCACCAGCAACGCTCCTACTTGTCTTGGTCCCAGGAACAAGTCTCTGCTCATGGTGAAGCTGGACGGCGACTGTACTGAACTCTGTATCTGTTCACTGGGACCCCATGGACATTCACCGTCTCGCAAGTTGTTTTACAGGGCACCATCTCCTCATCTTCGTCTCCCATTAGCCAGTCTTGAACTACATCAACTGCCTCCATCGTCACGTTCTCTTCTAGCCACCTATTGTGCCACTCTTCAAACTGCTGGTGATGCTTTAGCAGCACCATTGGCTGTACCTGAAAGCAGGACAGTAAAGATCACTGAGAGGTTTCTGGGGGAGAAGCCAAAACCTTCGCCTCTCTGTGGTCTGAGATGCGCATGCTTTACAACACAACACAAACAGTAAAACAGGAAACCGCATACCTGCATTTAAAGATCTCTATTTCTTAATGTTTGCCACTCCCCCTTAAAATTTGCATGGTAAAGTAAAGACTGCTAAACTAAACCAAAGTACAGAGCATTTACCAGCTCTCCTCCATGTTTCATCCAACACAGAGCTGTAACTTCTGGGTGTAGTTTGCAGGAACTCAGCCACAAGACTTCTTATCGGTACCTGTCTTTTGGCTCACATCCTCAACCTCTGCTACTGCCTGAGCTGCAGAGAGAGTAATAGGAGATGCACCTGCTTGGCTCGGCAGAGAGCTCCCCGCCTGTACATGTAATCCTCCGAGTTCATGATGAACATCATTTTGTGGGTGTTGAGCTTGAACCGGCAGTCCACGTTGCAGGCACTTTCCACCCCAATCAGCCTCTTCCAGGAGCTCTTCACTTCGCTGCGCAGAGCTCTCACTTGCTTACATTGCCACTTGCGAAACTTTTTTAGGTTCCTAGAACAAAACAAGGATTACGAAGCATGTGTCACACTTGGTTATCCATTCTGCTAAGCTACCAGAGCTGACAGCACAAGTATGAAATTTGTATTTCCATATTTAGTTTTCAGACTTTCTCCAGGATCTTTCTCCATACACTCTGACAAATATTTAGTGAAATGGGAACAAATTAGACCTCACATTCCTCCCAGAAGGGACTGCTTAGACAGTCCCGCTCCTTTCTAAACACAGTTTCATGAACAAACCTCAATGCAGTGGTCATAAATCTTTTCTTCAGCATTCTTATGCAGTGCACTGGACTACAGCAGCCCCTTTGGACCTCAAAGATGAGTGTGTTTCCCTAGAGTTACTTGTACAGGACATCACCTAAAATCACTGCCACATATGCAGAGAGGAAGCAGTATCAGCTGCTGCAGGTGTGACTCAGGAGAGGGAGCGCACTCACCTTTGCAGAAAGACTGGTTTCAATAAGAAGCCATCATTCTGGTTGTTTGGAGCTCCTTCCACCCCAACATACTGCTCCATGTAGTTAGCCAGGTGCTACACAAGAGAGACCAATTTCAAGTCAGACTTCGGTCTCATCAAAACAAACACCACTGCAAAGAACTAGTTTATTTCCAAGCTGCTTTTTATGAAGCTGCTGGTATATCACTCAACCCCAAGCTGATTTATGTTGAAACTCTTTTGCTAACATACCCATTTCTGTCAATGACCACAGCCCCACACGTAATCTTCCCACCTCCCAGGTAAACTTCTCCTGGCAAAGTCTCACAGTTTGGAACAAGAAAGCAGGAAAGCATTCTTAGACATCTGCTTTGTCTGTGGTACAGCAGACTCCATGGTCACTGTGATATTACCTGGACCTCCACAGGATCTTCTGTCTGGGTTTCTTCCGTATCCAGGAGCTCAATGGTCATGATCACCTGTCCTTTCCGCTGAAGAAACATTACCTGTAATAAAGTTACAGGCACAAGATATTGGCCACATGGGTTCACAATAAAATGCTGTATATTCACAACAAGTCATTTGGATAACAAATACGAGCTAGGAGAGAAGTAAGCAGCAGGGCTTTTCAGTGAGCCAGTATGCCACTTTACTGCCTATGCTCTGTTTTTGGTACCTTCTCTTCATATTGTGCTCTCTCACCATTGTGGCCTTGGAGCTTCCAAACCCATTTCTCCCAGGTAAGGTGCCACAGTCACTTTACGAAGTACCCTGGCAGCAAGTTCTTACCTTGAAACAGTTCTCATCCGCCATGCAACGTTCAGCCTTCCACTGATAGCTGGTCTCCTTTGCTGCCCGGACACACCTAGAGGATAAGTTACCTCCAGCAGCACCTCGCTTCCTTTCGTTCAAGTAGAGCTCAACAACCTTCAAGCAGATGTCATCGCTCACTAGATGGTGAAGCTTCCATTAAAAAAGGGGGAATTCAGTCAGCAAGTCTGGGCCAAGAGTTAACTCTAGTGCTTTATGAAAGGAGCACAAAACTCAGCACAGCATCACACCTCAGAAGCAGCAAAGTTTTAACTCCAGAGACTTTACACATTTCACTCTCTTTTTCATTACTATTCAATAAAATGAACAGAGAAGAGTGAGGGGCTGATGTGCCTTAACTGTAACAAAACTAGAATTAGAAGACAGATTTGAGTAAAAAGGACTGGACCTTTTTTTTTTTTTGCCTTAGATGTATTCTGGGAATGGCTGAATTCTGAAAAGACTGGAACTCAAATGTTGGAAAAGGCCAGGAAGAAGTAAATCCCCTAAGGTGGTCCCTGTACTGAAGCTGAACTATCTCACTGAACTTCTGTTAGAGTCTTTCCTCTACATATATAACTTTTCTATGAATTTGCTTTAAGTTTAGTGAGTCCTTGCATTACAGGGTACTGTGAGAAACCCATCTGTCGATAGAAGGGAGATGTGCGGCCCCCCAAACACACAGCACAGCCATCAAATTAGTTACCTGGCGGACAATATTCTGCACCAGTTTGTCCATAGTAAAGCCAATATAGGCATGGATAGTGAACATCTCCCTCAGAGTGTCCTCGTACTGTGTTGGGTCAATATTCCCATCCAGCAGACTCCTCACCATGTCCAGGAACGCAGGGTAGTACTCCTCCAGTTCCACCTCACCTGGGTAGGGGAAAAGTGCAGTCACTTAATGCGTGTAAGAGGCAGAGTGAAGTCAAGAGATACAAGAGACAGCATTACTCAAGAACCGTGACATTCAGTATCGAGAACGTGCTTACAGACAGACAGTTCTCTGTAAGGAGTGCTGACAGACTAAGTTTTATCTCATGCACTTCCATGACTTCCTTTTGTAGTTAACTATTTCGCTGTGGAGCCATTTACATTTTAAACCAAAGTAACAGATTAATACAATGAGACACTTGAGAACATCTGACAGCAGTGGGCTTGCGTGAAGTCTCTATGAACTATGCATGAGAGCCTTCAGAAGATAAATTACAAACTAGCTATCCTGTTAAATTAGCTGTATCCACAAATCACAAATATCGTGGAGGTTTGCACCTCCTTACAGACTTGCCTGCTAGTCTCAGTTACTCAGGTATATACAATGGAGCAGTAGCAACCAGAGCATTAAGAATGGACTATGTCCCGGATTATTCTTACTTGGTTGCTTCAGTCTTAGTTCCATGGCTGGATCATTGGTTTTTTCTTTTCTTCCCTCACAAAGGAGCTTCTCTCTCTCTTTTTCAGTCCGATATTCTAGAAGCTGCTTCTGAGCTTGACGATAAATCTTTAGGAGCCTTGAGCACAGAGTCTGGTGAAGGCGGAGGAAGAAATACCAATTATTATTGACAAAGAATAGACTGTAAACATCATCCAGAGTGTTGTGGGGCTCAGCAGCTGTAACATCACAGAAGGTTGCTTTTGCCTCCAAAGGACTGCTTGGAGGCCCAGGCACATGTTTTTTCCGTAGCTCAGGAGTATCCAGGTTCTGCCCCTGATGGTTTTCTCTGTCCTCATCTGTTGATTCTTCAGAAATACTGTGCTCAGGGGGCTGAGAGAAAAACAGCTCAGGTATGAAGTGATGCACTATCTGCCGGATGGTTGCTTGATCCTCCTTTTGGATAGTAGGCTGCCTTTTTACATAATAACTGATAAGAGATGCTGCGTCTTCCAAAATCTGCTTATCTTCATAGATGAAGATAAGATGAGGCTCGTTTGTGGATGAACTTCTCCCCTCTGAATGCTGCTCCTGATGCTGTAATCAAGAGACAAATAGATAAAGATCCTTCCAATCCATGCTCAAGAGCCATTCCTGCCAGAAGAAATAAGCCAGTATTAACGCTATGTTTGGGACAGTCATTTTTGACTGAGAACTCTTCAGAGCACTACCACTTCAATAAGGTCCCAGGTGCTATGTAAACATCTAGGTAATACTATAAATGAAGGACATACAGGATGGATTATTTACTAGTGTACGCACCTCATCATAAACGCTCTCAATTTCATTCAGCAAGCTCTTGGAGCGCAAAGCTTTGGTGTCATTTTGTTTGAAGTTGACGGCCTGGTGGTCAAGGGACTTCAAGTAGGCTTTCTCATACTGTTCCCGCCAAATTTTGTTGAAGCCCTGCTGGGCCTCCCGCCATTCCTCCTCCTTTGCTTTCAATCTGCATAAATGTATAATCTACTTCAGTTCAAAAAGACAACCACAGAAATACACACAAAGCATTTTTAACATAGCCAACTGTGATGCACCAAAAACTTTTCAGTATTCCTGGAAGTAATAAATAAATTTAAAAAAGCACCACCACTGAAGATGAGTTATCCTTTGAAAAAACATCTACAGAAAACAGTTGTTTAAAAATGCTTTAAAAATTCTGTATCAGTTTCTTAACCCAGGTGAACACAGGAGAATGGGAATTACCTCTTAAGAACAACAGGAACTGCAGTAACTGGGTTTTTCTTAAGACTTTCAATGATCTCTGGTGCTTTATCACCATAGATGCGATAGATGGCCCTGCGCTGGATCACTTCTGATGTTCCTCCCAAGCAATCATCCAGTCGAAATTTCTCCTGATCCTCTTGAGTCAGTCGTGACAGTTTTTTCTGCACACTCTCCAGCACACGTATTGTGGCTAAATTAGTCTCCAAGACAACATCCAACTGTTAAGAGTTCACAAAAGACACAGCGTAAGAACAGGCATAGCAGGAAAATGCAGACCAGTGGCGCCCGGTTTGTGGCATGCATTCCAGCCCCACTGGGTGGAGCTAAGAAGCATCAGCAAGGTTTCTTACTGGAGAATATACCTCCGCCAGTTCTCCCAAAGGTAACATGCTTTTTAGAACTGGACTCATGCCTAGAAAGAACTATTAGACTCCAAGCAAGTGGAAAACACCAAACGCTAGCTCAAACCAATGAACACTAACAGAACTTTCAGTAATTGGCCACCAATTCATTCAGTCAAAATCCTCATAGCTAGAAGTTTTGCTTTCTGAGAAGGCAGACAGGCAGAAAGGAAGCTCAGTAGCAGAGGTACCTCAAACCGCTCATCTTCACAGCGGTGCAACTGCTCCTCATAAGGAGTCTTCTTGGAACTGACAAAAGTGGAGTCTTCAGACCAGGATGGAAATGAAACCCAGGTATCATTTAACACCTGCAACAGTGCAAAGACATGACATTGAACAGAGCCTTGTGAGCCCAGAGCTGTTCTCATGGGGTCTGATACTTCTCTGTTTTATTTTTGCACAGTCCTTCCCTGAGTTTCTATTGGAAGTTTCAGACCTAGTTCACAAGTCACTGTCATGACTCAGAAGATTAGAGGTCTGTGTGGAACTGTGCCAGGGCTCTGCTCAGTATGCTCAAAAGCACCTTCACCATCATCTCACAAACCACACAGATCACTCTGCAGCAATTAGCAACTGTAAGTAAAGGAGACAGAGTTGCCAACAACAGCAAGAGGTGGGAGCACCTACGCTGCTGACGTCTGTTCTCAGTGAGAACAGTGCCTAAGACACTGGCTCACAGTGCTCTTTCAGGAGAAAAACTAATTCTAAAGGCCATATTGGTCCACTGCTAGAAAATTAATTAAAGCTGTTTAATATTCTTTTCTATCTATAGGAATAAATTTGTGTATGCACACAGTCTCAAAAGACATTAAAGTGAAAGACGTGATTTGAGATGGGTTTAGATAAAATCAGTAAAATGCATGTGGATACTCTTATTTCAATAAATTGGATGAATAACTGATGTGAAATTAAAGCTGGCTAATCAGCATTAAAGAGGGGAATCCACATGCAGAAGCTGTAGCACTAACGACCCCACTTCAAGTTACGTAAGTGCAATGTGTGTTCAGGGATTGAACAGGTTGATCCCAAAGTACCTCCTTGCAAATGGCTGTTCTTCCACTGCACTTTGGCTGCTGATAGGTTTTTGGGAGAGCCCGGTAACTTGATCCTATGCGTTTGCAGGAAGCATAATCAATTTCCCGACTCATTCCATCCCCAGATCGGTCGCTCAGTGGAGAAGCAAATGAAAGCTCTTTCACACCAAGAAAGGACTTGAACTGTGCAAAGAGTTCTGGGAATTTCCTTCAAAAACACAAGTAAGCGTATTTTGTTATTTCACTCTGACAGTTTTAGGGTGGCTAATGCGTCATAAAAGTGAGGGAAAAAATCTAAACAAACTTAGCATTGCAGTGAGAAATCTTTCACCAATATTTTACCTCTGTGATCATTCTCTCTGAATTACTTTAGCTTTTTTTTGACTTAAAGCAGGAAAAGAATTTCCCTTCACAACTTCACGAATACTCTCCTTAACTGACTGAGAAGTCACTGATCTTTGCCATCTGACTCTCCCTCTTCTTTGAAAGACAAACAGCACGAGAGGCTCACATCAGAGCTAGAACTATTTATCCTTTTTACAGCTCTGTTCTGAGATTTCATGTTTATACCTGTATTATATTTTGAGAGATTAGAACAGGGACTGTGAACAGAGACCACCCTCCAGAATTCATAAAATTCTCTGCCCCCAGTGATTTAGTATAACATCAGGTAGCCTGCTGCTTGTGAAGCTTTCAACTGGATGCGCAGACAGAGGAAAATATCCTCCCCAAAATGCTCTTTCAGAGCTGTGTAGGTATGTTAAAAGATTCAGATTTTATGACTCCTCTTTTTGGATTAGCCTTCAATTTCTTGCATGCTACCTAGGAGTATTTCTGAAGTTAAATCCAAATCTTCTGTAACAAAGTTCACGATGTCTACTAAAAAGTAACAGAGTAAGACCCAAAAAGTACGACACAGCAGAGAAGGTAGTCAGTAACTTACCCTAAAAACGGTGTAACTAGCTGGAGCAACTCAGAGCCAGAGACCAACTCCTGGTTGAAGAGAGCAATGCAACGGAGAAAATTTTCATAGACTTCCTGGCTCTTTAGCACCCTACGCACCTAAAGCACAGTTTGGAGAGAAATGATCAGATCACTTGAACACCACTTTTATTTAGTTCATATTCTAAGTAGTCTCAACCATGGGTACAGTGACAAACCTCTGTCTACATTGCAACATAAAAGGAGAATATGCAAAAAATGCCCAGTTTCAAAGAATAATCTAGTAACTACAGGTGTTACCATGACAAAACATCACTGAAAAACAGAGAAAAACATGTCTGTAAGAGACAAGCATTCAGGAAAAGGTTAATTGTCAGTTTCTACTCATCTTCCAAACCCACCTATTCTCTCTTTTCTTGTTTTGTCTTTCTCTACCACTTGAAAAGTCAGGCAATTGCTAAGTGCTGACACATAGATTGTATAGAAAACCAACCAATTAATAACGGCATAAATGGCTGAAAATAAGTCCACAGAATGTGAGAACAGACCAATACTGACCTTGTCAAAGAAGGAAAACTCTTGCAGTGTGCCATATTTTCCCACTGTCGCTACTGACAGATCTTTGGTACCTCGCAGTTTCATTTTCTTCTGTTAAAAGAACAAACAGTTATCCTTAAAATGTTGTGACCCAAATGCTATCAAATTCCACTTTGCTGACATGTAACAGCTCTCTGCAAAGGCTGAAACTCAGTATTTCCCAAATAGTGATCTAGCGTTGCTGCGTCAAGTCCTCCACAGCAATCACTCTCAAATGACTCCCAGCTAAGAAGGAGAAACAACAAAAAAGGATGACTTGAGAAAGAATTCCAAAAAAAGATTTCTTTGTAAAAGCAATAAATTGTCCCTGTCCGGGGCCAATACTTAGTACAGAAGATCTTGATATTTAGTATTCAACATGTTACCACCCACGTTTAAGCATACTTTTAAAACTCCCTTTTTCTATAGTAATTATTTTAAAAACAACTCTGAAATTTTGTTTCTCGTAACTAACACCTACATACCTCAAAGACGCTACTCATTTCAACTTTATCTAAGTAATTATCTAAACGCAACGAGTAATATCAGGTTATTCTAAGTTTTTACTTGCTGAAAGATACCTTTGCTGGGCCAGAAACAGGACGCAACAGCAGTGGTCTGGATCGCTTTTTGCTGTGTTCCAGATTCTTCTCATGCTCAGTTTTTTGGACACTGTTCACTTCACATGGTCCGTTTCCTGTGAACTGAAGTAAATAAATAATGATTTCAAAGTTCTCTTCTCAGTCGGTGCAAATAAAGAACACTATAAATCTGAACAGCACAGAGAACATGTAGTTAAGCCACTTGTTCTGCGAAATTCCAAACATTGAAGAGGAGCAAAGTTCATCTACTGGCTGTACATTCTCCCATAATGTTTTGCATTCCTAAAGCTTCTTTATGTATTCTACATACAAACAGAAAGTATTCAATATTCTGCCTTGTTCTAAGCATACACATACCAAAGACCTTTTAGCCTCCGGGAGGAACTGTCCAAACTCAGAAAGCAGATCCTCCTGTCCCCTGAACAGATTTGCTACTTCAGTAAACACTTCTTCCTCTGACATGCCCCGAAAGGGTCGGCCTTTAGTGTTCAGCTGTTCTTTCTGAAAAGATATGCACAGATGTTAGAGTCCAAAACATACCTCACTATGCAAGAAAACTCATCAACTCGGGCAAAAACCTTATGCTACACAAACTTGAAATAACTATCAGATAGCCCAAGGTTCTTACGGTGCATCCTTTCACACAGAATATCACTAAATCAACCAAAGGTTAGTAAAGACAGATCTAGATACAACCCCTTTACACCTCAGAGCCTGGAAAGTTCTACAGTTTTCACACTTTTGTCATTTCATGTGAATATCTATGAGGTTGGACAAAGGCTAGTGCTTGGGAACTGCATAAGCCTGTTCAATAGGCAGACATTCCATTTGACCACTACTCCTCAAACAGCTCCAAGCAAACCCACAATCACTTACATGGAAGACATTTTACCTGGTAAGTATGAAGAATTTCTAAAAAGGATCTGTAAATTTCTGGATGGTCAAGAAAACGTGTTTTGATCTTATTCACATAACTGATAGCATTATTGAACTCTACAGAATCAGACTCCAAAGGAATTTGGGATTTATCTTCTTTGTATGGAAGCTGTTGCCTAAACTCCTCCGAGCAGTCACTGTGATTGTGCGAATTCTCCTGGGAGTAATGCAACAACAGCCCGCTGCCAGGGAGAGCGCTGGGAACAGGCTCTGAGGGCACCTAGTGGCATAAGACACATAAGACAGTGACTTGTACAGAAACATAGGTGCAAGTTCAACAACAATCTAGCATAAGGATTTTCAAGCTGTTTAGCTAAAAAGGATTACCACATGAAGAAGAAAGAAAAAAGATTTAATTAGCCAATAAATTTCCCTACCTAGTTTATTAACACCATCAGTTAAAAGAATCCTCTAAGTTGTATCTGGCTTATGAACCATCTGACTCATTACTGCTTTTGACTGTCACTGTGTTATCCACTACACTTGAGAGGGTGTACCAAACAACACGCACCGCAGTTTCTGTTACCACTGCTTTATTTCAGAGGCACTGTCAGTTTTAAGAAACATATTAAAACGTATTGCATGGCAATACCTGACGTATTTTTTGCCTATTGCCTAAACGCATTTCCCAGTTTCTCAGTGGAAGACTGGAAATGCGATTCTTCTGGGATCTCTTTTTGAAATTTGTCACTACACACACCACGTATTGAGAATCTATGTAAATATATCAAATATTTACATTTAGCTTAAAGATGCTAAATCTCTAAGCAACAGAGAGATCTAAGGGAACTGAGATCTGAAAAATATTTACTGCTACTAATTAGAGTTAAACCACAAGTTCATCAGTAGAACTCTGTTTCAGCCTCCACAACCACTCAGCAACAACAAAGCAGCAGCAGAGGCCAATACTTATCCACCTGTATCACAGCAGATGTCTTTCATTGCAGGATGTTAGCAATTGCATGGCAATACCTGACATGTATTGTTTGCCTATCACCTAAACACATTTCCCAGTTTCTCAGTGGAAGACTGGAAACGCAATTTTTCCAGGATCTCTTTCTGAAATTTGTCACTACACACACCACATGTTGAGAATCTATGTAAATACGTCAAGCCAATTACAATTTCAGTTTTCAAATCTGACTGAAGTATTTGGAGTTGAAGTGGCACTTCATGCAGGAATATCATTCTTGTGTAAGGTAAACTAACAACTGGTTTGAGAATAAATATTGAAATTTTTATTATACCCATTATCATGAACTTTGAAAACCATGTAAAAACTTTAGCAACATGCAGTACATGTAAATCTACATAGACTAAACTGTGCAAGAGATGTGTATAGCAACACGTGTAACAGAATTTACTTAGAGAATATGAGCTCTATAACCTACCTGACTATTCAAAGGTGACTGTATACTTAACTTCCCATTCTTTGGAATTTCTATCCTGTAGCCCAGAGGAAGGAAAGCATTGAATCCTACAATGAGGTCAGGATGCTCATGGAAAAGCTGTGAAACACGTCGGATTACTCCAGGTGTGTCAATGCTAAAATTGAGAAGAGTTTGTTACTTGTGTCCAAATCAGAAATACAAGTTAAGCCTAGCAAATTACAGAGGTATGTGAAGCATCTGGCTTCTCAGAGATGCAATTTTTTAATAAGCCAGTTTGGGAACCTCAGACCTAGAAATTAGCGCAAGCAGAGGGAATGACCACCAGCCTCATACCGGGAGTGTTATCCACAGAGAGGAGATATGAGTGTGCAGGTTACCCAAAACAGGCAAGACAGCCATCACCTCTAGGGCTGACAGGTCACAGAGGGGCTCTGCACTCAAGCTTCCTCACTTATTTTCCAGATCTGCATTTCAGAGCGGGAAGTAAAAATAGATTTGCCTTTTCCTGTGGATTTCGTCTCTGGAAAACGATGGGATGGACAGAGACCCTCCACCTCCAATGTCTAATGACTGCACTACTGGGGGACAGGCCAGCAGGGTGGCCTGTGTGTCTGCGGAGCTGGAAAGATGATGCGAAGGCGGAGAGACGCCCGCAAAGGCTGAGGAGCTCCCCGGAGCAGCCCTGGGGCGCAGGGCCTGGGCCTTACCTCTGGCTCTTGAACTCTTTCATGATCTCCAGGAAGCCGTTGTAGGTGGCGGGGTCGCTGCCGAAGCGAATCTTCACCTGGTCCAGGTAGGAAAGCGCATCCTCCACCTGCAGGGTGAGAATGCAAGTGAGGCCCAGAAAGGGGGAACGGGCCCTGGGGCACCCCACGGTCCCAGGATGGGGGTAGGGGCACCCCACGGCACTGAGGGAGGTGGGAACAGGCCCCGGGGGGAGCCCCACAGCACCGGGGAAGGGGGAGCAGCCCAGGGAGGGGCACACGGTACCAGATGAGGAGGCTCTGAGGAAGACGGGCCCAGTGGGGCACCACCGTACTGGGGAAGGTGGGCCTCACGGTGCTGGAGGAGGATGGCAGGGCACGGAGGGCAGCACGGTACCGGGGAGAGGAGAACAGGTCCCCGGGGAGCATGACCGCGGTACCGGAGGAGAACAGCCAGGCTGGGGAGGGGGG
>NW_009209362.1:0-1737 GCF_000690835.1 Fulmarus glacialis
GACCAGTACATTTCCTTAGTGTATGGAAATTTTGGAGCGGCTCCACCAGGAGAAATTTTATAGAGAAGCCTGCAAGAGAGAGTGTTTGCAGGGGGCTTGTTCTCCGGGCTTATTAGGGGGCTGTCTTTGCTGGTGGTGCGGGGAGTGGAGGTGATCCCCCTTAAAGACAAGCTATTTTGGATATCCCCGTACAAGTTTTCTGATGTATTTGCTTGCACCTTCTTCCCCTGCTGTTTGGTGAACCCAGCCCCCTTCTCCCCCCCCCACCGGTCTCCCAAGGATGGATCATTCCCAGTGCCTTGTGACTATATACGCCTTCGTGGTTCTGCTGGGTCTCCGGCTAGAGCAAGGCGCCTGCCAGCACTATCTGCACATCCGACCGGCTCCCAGCGACAACTTGCCCTTGGTGGATCTAATCGAGCACCCGGACCCTATCTTTGACCCCAAGGAGAAGGATCTTAACGAGACCTTGCTAAGGAACCTCATGGGCGGACACTTCGACCCTAACTTTATGGCTATTTCCTTGCCTGAAGACCGGCTTTGGGGAGCTGGACTTGCTGCTCAGGCAGAGACCCTCGGGAGCGATGCCCAGCGAAATCAAAGGGCTGGAGTTCTACGACGGGCTGCAGCCGGGCAAGAAGCACAGGCTGAGCAAGAAGCTGCGCAGGAAGCTGCAGATGTGGCTCTGGTCCCAGACCTTCTGCCCGGTCCTATACACGTGGAACGATCTCGGCAGCCGCTTTTGGCCCCGGTATGTCAAAGTGGGCAGCTGCTACAGTAAAAGGTCTTGTTCAGTCCCAGAAGGCATGGTTTGCAAACCTGCCAAGTCCGTGCATTTAACGATCCTGAGGTGGAGGTGCCAGCGCCGGGGCGGGCAGAGGTGCACATGGATACCCATCCAGTACCCCATCATTTCGGAGTGCAAGTGCTCCTGCTAGGGCTTGCACTTACCTTTTCTCGCCCCTTCTCCAGCGGACTCACGTGGACCTTTGCTGCAACAGAAATAAAGACATTTGCTTTCTGGTTAACGTTGTAATGCACTGTAACGTGTAGGAGAATGTATATTGTGTGTATATATGGCACCGTTTTAATATACTATTAAAAGGTCAGTATTATACGTGAAATAATCAGCGTCTACTGTATTTTTAAGACTATTACCCTGATCGTTGCTAATGTATCTTTTTTTTTTTTTTGGTATTTATATTCCAGAGAGAAGTTGCTTCGCTTTGGCGAAGTAGGTTTTTTGTTGGGGTTTTTTTGTTGTTGTTTTTTTTTTTTTAATAAAAGGATTAAAAAATACAAACCAAACTTTTTGATAAGAAAACGTTTTAAAGCTATTTTCCATTATTCGGAAAGCGTGTGTGTGGGTTGTTTTGTTTTGGTTTTTTTTCTTTTTCCTTATGGACTTTAGATTTAAAATAAAGAATAAACGCCTAGAGCACAATGTTATTGTAAATAGAGAGAACAGTCTGAATGACTTAATCCTATGTAAATGAAGAGTATCTGCTATTTATTCTTTATATCCTTGTAGTAAAAGTGCAGTGCAGAATTAAAGTCAACCACTAAAACACGAGCCGTTTGGATTCTGTTTGCTTTTTGCTTTGGCCGCCTTCGGGGGGGGGCTTTCTTCTCTCTCCTCCTCGTTCTCCACGCTCAGCAGGACGTTTCGTAGTGGCAGGGGGAGGTGGGAACCTGCCCACGGCTCTGTTAGAAGGCAATCTTTGGCACCTACGCGGC
>NW_009209363.1:0-2231 GCF_000690835.1 Fulmarus glacialis
CGGTGCCACCTCCAGAGCCCCACCGGAGCCGGACCCCCGGCCCCCCCGCAGCGCCGGGGCTTTCCTCCGCACCTCCCGCCCAGCGCCGTGCCTGACCGAACACGGAGCCACCGAACACAAGCCCACATATTTCACTAACCTCAGACTCTTGGATAGGGAAGGCTGCGGATGAAAAAAAAAAAAGGAAAAAAAAAGAAAAAAAAAAAGTCCAAGGTGGAACCGCAATGTTTATAAAATGGGTCACTGAATTATACATAAAAATATTTTCCTTGTGGATGCAATTACTTCCTGGACTTGTTATTCCACAGATGCTTAAGTTCGCCTCAAGCAACTCCAATAAATGCTTTACAGTCTGCTAGATCAACAGTAGCAGCGCTGGAGCGAATTGAGCAGCGCTGTTTCAAATTTGTCAGAAAACCACACGGTGTTTTCATGCGCACGTTTTAGAAACCCAAACAAAATGATTCCCAACCATCGTGCTCCCTTTCCTTATGCTTTTAATAGGTTTCACATGAGCTCCTCCAGACACGGGCAGAGCCCCAGGGGCTCAGGACACCCGGGCAAGTGCTCCCCGAAAGCCGGGGAGCCCCCGGGATGAGACGGGGACCGAGCGGGGATGCCACCTCCCATCGCTCTCCCGTATAAACCCTGCTCCTTCTTGCTCCCAGATTTTCCCATCTCATCCTCCTGCAAGGCCTGGCTCACCCAGGGGGCAGCGGGATGTGTAACCGGCTTAGGAGGCTTTCCCAGGGGAAATGAATTTTGGGAGCGAGGGGTCGGGGCTGCTCCTACCTGCCGCGGTGGCTACAGGCGGGTGAGGGAGAGTTCAGGGGCTGGGGGGGACACACGCCACGTGGGGTTTAAAAGCGCAATGAAAAAAAGCCAGAGGAGCTGCAGCAACGCTGGTGGGAAGGGAGAGGAGCCAAGGCCAGGGCCGGCTGGTTCCCACTGTGGGCACAGGCTGCCTATAACAGTTTTCCCCCGTGGCAGGGACAAGTTATTGGATTTTTCCTCCTCTATCCAGCCACCAATTTTCACAAAACTCAGAGAAACTCAAGGTTATGGAGATGTGTAAAGATTTTTTTTTTTAATGCATGTAAGGCTTGGCCCAAAGGCCCCTGAGTAAAATCCTGGTCCATCTGGTGCATCAAAACCTCAAAGCTACTTTTGTTTAAGAGCAATTGAAAGTATTTCGTGCTGCTTCTAACGACCTTGAATGGGAAAGCAACTGAGGGCTGGGGTGTTGGGGGACACCCCAGGATCATGGGGCAGAGTGCTGTTATGCCAATAAAATAAATTAATATCTGCCCAGGAACACTCAAGATTCATGCCAGGACTAACAGGTGGCTCAAACAAGATTATCCCGTTAACAGATCACCAGTGGAGCAGAAACGTGCTTTCAGGTCTCTGCTTTCACTCCAGATTTCATCCACGAGATTTTCTGTCAGCAGGATAAATGGGTTAAAAGGTGCCTGCAAAAATGGGCTTATAAAAAGCTCCTTATTCTCCTGCTTCAAGGACACAGCTGCCTCCCGTTCCCCCTTGTATGGGACTCCCAGCTCAACTTTGCCTTTTTATAGGCCACCGTGGCAATCCCACTCCTCTCTGCCGGTGGCCGGGTGTCAATGGCAGCCGGATGCCAGCCTGCCCGCCGCAGTGTCACACCGCCGGCTGGGACACGGCCTTGTCCCTGTCCCTTATCCCGCGAGGAGCCGGCGATGGCAGGCTCCTGGCAGATGATGTACAGCATGACAGTCCCATGGGACCCAAGAGACCGTCATCCTCCTCGGCGAGGGCACCCCGCAGGCTGCAATCCCCAAACTCCCAGCAAGGCAAATCATTTATGAGCAATCCCACCCCACCACCGGCGGAAAGCGCTTTGCCAAAGGGAAGGAGCCGGGTTTCCCTCTGCCCTCGCTCCCAAGCCCCGGGATGGGGACAGGGACAACGTCCCCACGGGGGCTGCACGACTGGCACGGCGCTGCCCACCTCAGAGGTTAAACCAAGGGTCCCTCAGGGAACGCACTGGCATTTTTATTTGGGATTAGGTCCCAGCACATCTTAATTTTCAATTCAACTGTCGCTGAAAAGAAACATAAAGTAAAACAAGCGCCAGCGGTGGGGAAGGAGGGAGAAGGCAGCGCCGGGTCTGCCCACGGCCCCGAATTAGCTGCAGAAAAACGTTAACATTCCTGCGCTGGCCCCCGGCCAAGGGACGGAGCAATTCAGGA
>NW_009209364.1:0-5196 GCF_000690835.1 Fulmarus glacialis
GATCAGCTGGGCCACGGAAACTGGTAGGCAGGTATGTTCATCAACAGAGAGGTACAGCCGGATTAAAATAAGATGCAGATGAAAAACATTTGTAAGGTAGCAGCTGGATGAGAAAAAAATCCCACATTCTGTGGCCACAAAGATAGGCAGCACCTATAAAAAGTCCATATAGAACAAAATCTGTTCATATGCACATTTAAATACATGTTGTTCATAACAGGGGCTGAAAGCCCTGTCAGGTAGACTTCATACAACCCTTTGCAGCAGCAAAGGGTCTGTTCTTGCTAGAACAGAAACTCCAGCTTCATCTATGGTATGTTTTGTAAAAATATTTCGTAGGTATATGTGGGAAGACACATAATGAGCGATCGAAACTAGGCAGCTGCAGGCTGTGCTAAGCTTGAAGGTCGATTACAGAGATAGGGAAGTTTTGAGAAACTGAGTACTTGGCAAGAAATCAAAGAAGTTGGACTGAAAAGCAGGTAAAAGAGGATGTCAGCAAGGACGCAGATGTTACAGAACGAAGGCGCGTGGACAGAAGGCTAGCACAAATCATAGCTGAGTTACAAGCGCGTGAACAATTGCATGTAACCAATCATTATCTCACACGAGGCGCATGTATAAGGTTGGGGGCTATATAAGTGCTGCTATAAGCTGTAATAAGGGAGAATGACTATACCCACATTGGGACTCATCATTACTCCGGTACCGCGACTCCCACTCCGTCGTCAGATACCGATCCGAATAAACTCCGGCAGGCATACAATAGTGCAGAGCCTCTGTTGGCACAGGTGTTTAGTCCAGTGGCTTTCACACGATGAATGCGCTCCTTTTTTTACTTGCCAGCTGGGTTGTTCAGTATGAAGATAGGAACATACCTATTCTTAGTTTATTCTCAATTTCAGAAATACGTTCGGTAAGTTGGTGCTTTGCAAAATTCACTATTAGTACTACGGAAAATAGTTTTGTTTATATAAATGGATGAATGCAGTGTTATTCTTAACAGCTTTAAGATTATTCACTAGCAATATTTACATATACACAGTAAACTGCTAAAACTTGACTCTGGATGTATAGAAAAGCAACTTTGTCTAAGCGATGAATATTAAGTATTGTAAGTTGGAAAAGACAACAGGATGATTGGAGGACTGAGAAGGTAAGACAGTTAAACTTTATGCTGTATCTTACTGGTTATAGCCTCCAAAATTATAATAGTGCAATGGCAACTCATGTTCCCCTCCTGACATGAGGGAAAGCAGTACTGCATTTGCACATAAGGCTTGCACAGCATTGATGGCTTTCACCTAACTGATTTGTACTTAAAACTTTTTAAGAGGTCACTAAGGAAGGGGATGAAAAGCCCTGTTTAGTTCAATACAAGTCTTCCTACTCAATAAAGGCACACAACTGCTTGATGAGGACTAGTCAGACCTTATTTTCAGTTGTTTTGTTAACAATGCTGTGTGTACTAATGGCACTGCTTTTTCCACTTTCTAGGCAGCATCAAGAGATAATGGGATTTGTCACACCAGCGCTAAACTGAGACTAAGCTTCAACCCTTTATATGCAACTCTTTATTGAAAGAGAAAGCTGCAGTACTGAAAGCAGTCAGTGCCTGACTGCATGAGACCATGCCTCTCACAGAAGGCGAATGATGTCTTACTTCAAAAACTTTATGAAATGCAAACTCAGTTAAATCCTTTCAAGTTTCTTCTTTGCAAGGCAACAATAAACCAGTGACTGACTTTTCTTAGAGCTGTTACTTGAATAATTGGGGAGAGGGAAAACTAAGGTTCCTACTAAGGTATGTACAAGATGTCTTGCTCTCCTTTCAGATTAAGATTTCTAGTTTGATTTACTATTAAGACCACAGAGGTCAACTTTTAAAAAAAAAAAAAGAAGGCAAAAATGTTTTAGCATACGGGGTTTTTTTCCCTCCTAATAGCAGAAATGGCTTTTTAGATATGTGGCGAACTAAAACTTAACATAGCTGTTTCAGAACAATTATTTTTCACAGCTAGAAATAGGTAAGCTCTGAAAACGTGTAGTTGTCAATATAAAGGAATGCAACAGCAAAGTAAGCCAATAATTCATAACTATCACTAAAACAGTAAAAAAATAACTGCTTAAAAAGGCAAACAGTGAACTGATTTTAATTAAATTAAGCAATATTGCTGCAGGCATTCAGAGTGTTCATAAGTGTATCTTCAGCTCTATACCGCTGAAGTAAGGCGTGCTTCAGATTGTTAAAAAAACTTGTGTGCTTTAATTACTAAAATAACATAGGTGAGTATTTTGCTTTATATTGTATGCATCTAAAGATATATTAAGATAAATAGCTAACAAATTGTCCTGGTTTTACTCAACAGTGCTTGACAGTTCCCTGCATGATCCAATAGGATGGTGAGACTACCACGTTTCCCTTGGACAAGTACCAGAACTTTAACTTGACTAAAACAGGATGAACTTTTTCTCATTTTAGAAGAGCACTCCTATCCAGCATATGCACAAGATAGTATCAAGAAGCACACTGCTTAAATTGACAATGATTTATTGTATTTAGGAACATTCAATAAATACCAAGCTTTTAGCTTCAGTTTGGCAATCCTTCCCCCCTAAAAATCGGTTGGTTGGGTTGTTTTTCTGGCGTAATCTCCATTGCCAGCAATGGATATATTAGAACAAGTAGTTAATAAATAATACACAGACAGCAGTTTTCTAAACATACCTCCTCTTTTAAAGGCATGATACAGATTTACTAAACAAATCTCAAGCAAGTCTTCACAGAAGAAAATTTTGCTACAAGCCGTCTCTGAACATTGTTTTCTTCACCAATGCTGGTAGTTTATTTCATGGAGTACAGTATTTATTTTTGAACAGTACTGATGAATCATTTAAAAATGAGGTTTTTTCCTCCCTTAAGGTAAGCTGAGACATGTGACTAGTACTGAACTGTATGAATTTAAGAGTGGTGTACCTCTTGCTGAGCATTTCATGGCAATCGTGAATAAACATACAAGAGAGGAAAAGGCAATATGATACTCTGTTAGTAGGGGTTGGGAGGATTTTCTTCTTCTTTCGTTTGTTTCAGCTTGCTTTTAAACCACTGTTCAAATGTTAAAGGTATTGTATTTAAATTTAACAGATGTTTTGTTTGACTTTCCATGAATAATTGTGTTAAAAACACAATTGAAGAAACTTCCTGCTCATGATGAGAATAATTTTCAAGTAAATTCGCGTATCCCCCTAAATTCCATTAATTTCTTATTAAAAATGTGTTTTTATAAAAGCATGAAGACTACAGAAAACCAATTAACATAATAGAGTTAATCTTGTATAATTTTTTCCACAACTGTATTTTACATATCACCAAACTTCTGCTTTAGGCAAAAGAAAAAAAGAATAAAAATAAATTCTCTCCCAACTATTTACACGCAGGAATTACTCTGCTGTGGGACCAGATCCTTTACTCTATAGTCCCTCTAATCCAAGGTGTAATCTTAGGTGTATCCCTTTGCGATTTAGGTTCTTGGAAGTTTTCAGCAAACCTTTCTCTTGCTTTATCCCAGTTCTTTTTATTCTTGCTGTGGATGATCGGAACATCTTCAACTGAGGCTGGTCTACTGGTACCCAAACCTGCATGGGTCTTATGTAACTGAAGGTGGATCTGTCAAATACATTAAATATGTTGTAACTGCAAGTTAGGTATTCTAAATACTTTAAATCATACTTTGTAATACTAATTCCCCTCCCCCCCCCCAAGCACTTCTCTTTAAGGCTCCAATATACCTAGATCATGCACGGACATCTAAAGTACTGTTAAAATGATGCAGCAAATCACCACCTCTAGAATTATGATCTAGAGTGCTGAATGATGTCACCTGCCACTAACATTACTGTGAAGTACTCCTCACCGAGTGAATAGCGTATGATCCCTGTGCTGGGTAGTTTGACAACAAAGGGTATGGTGCGGCTCTGAGCAGCACTACTGCCAAAAGACAAACACATCTCTGGTGACAAAAATGGGGCTAACATGGCTGCCATGGAGGTCCAGAACGTGGTGGCTACCGTGACTTCAGCCAGCTTTTGCTCTCTCACAGCCCATTATCTAGCTTGATTTTTGTGCTACATCAGCCTCAGAGAATGTGAAGGATTCCACCATAAGCCCATCTTGAATTCACATCACTTAGAATTATTTCAATCTTGCTCCAGACTTCGTATTCAAATATGAAACTACTAATTCAATGGCTAGAAGCTGTCTGTCTTCCCTTGCTTAGTTTCCTAACAAACACAGACATCACTGGCATTTTCCACTGAAAGAACAAAATAATTGAAAAATTTCCAAATACTTCATTAATCAAGCAAAAAATTATTTGAGATTAGTCCTACTGAGATTATTCCTCCCTAACCAGGACTTCGAAACGTTTCAAGTGAATAGTGGCTTCCAATTAGACATTTTTCACTGCAAATACATTTCTATTCCTTTTTGTTCTAAGCAAAAACCAGAGAGACCTACCGGATCCTTCATACCACCACCATCCTTGCCTAGGCCTTCCCCTTTCTTCCATCCCATCTTCTCCAACATTTTATGTCCTTTGTTGCTCTTGCTGATTTCACTTTGAAGAAAATTTAAGATAACTGATAAGCAAGAGTTAATACAAAGAGTATGTTCTCTGCTCAAATACTGAAGGACAGAAATGTGCATGAATATGCTACTCTAGAAACCAGAACTACTATGCTTTTCCTACTTCCATAAAGACCTATCCAGAAGACCCTAGTGCTATCTTCTGCAAGTTCTTCCATTAATATCTTCAGTTACCAAAGCTATTCCAAGCCTCTGGTGAATACCAACTTTCTTAAAACTCCTTCTGAACTACTGGCTTACTTTAGGAGTTAAAAGATACAGCATGGGTGGGTGGGAATTGACTGCACTAGGGAAAAGGCAGCGTCGCTACCTCACCACCAAATCATTCTAACACACGTATTTCATTGTCTCACACTTCCTTTTACTAACTTACAAGCGCCTATGTCCGGGTTCCAGCTGGGACAGAGTTAACTTTCGTCTCAGTAGCTGGGGGGGTGTGCTGTGTTGTAGGTTTGGTATGAAAGGAGCGTTGATGGCCCATTGATGCTTTGGCTGTTGCCGGGTGGTGCTCGCAGCGGGGGAGGGAGGGGAGCACAGCCGGGGTGGTGGAC
>NW_009209365.1:0-13030 GCF_000690835.1 Fulmarus glacialis
GGCCGGCCAGGGCGCAGGGGCAGCCGGGAGTTCGGGCAGCGTCTTCGTTCTGGCTGCTGGTTGGGTTGCTTGGCTGGAAAAAAACCACTATGCCATCCAGATCTGCCTGCCAACCTGCCTGCGACTTGACTATGCTGATATTTGACCAGACTGACACATTCCCAGCATCTATTGTCGTTTTTGCTTGATCAGGCTTTTCCAATAGTAAACCGATTTCTCTGCATTAAAAAAAAACCCACCACCAAAACCAAACCCTGTGGCGTACACAGAACGTAGCGGCTCAGTCACTGGATCCCACGCTCCACAAGTACCTGCAGATGCGAGTTAGCTCCCCATCAGTCTCTAGGTAGACTTTAAAAGGGAAGGTTAGACCAGCTTAGCCTCTCATGTTTTCCTGCCTGGGTGATGGTCAGCAGAAACACCCAACCCCCATCCACTAGAGAGGGGGAGGGCAGCAGCTCTGTGGGGGTTCTGTGTCTTTGGATGAAATTGTCCCTTTGTTAGTCCAAAATAGCTCAAATTGGGCAACTTTCCAAGCATGCAGTGAAAGACGTCTGTTTGAGACAGTGCTTAGAGAAGGCTGAGGATGGAGGACTGAAAAAGAGGTGCCTGACTGGCTGGGTTCCCACCGGAGTGATTAATGTAATGTTGCTGGGATTTTACTGCATTATTAATGAAGTGTTAGGGTGCCTGGAGCACTGGAAAAACATCTCTGGAAAATTATTACTAAAAATCTGAATTGGCGTATTGGATAACCTTTCATATTATTTTTTCTTCTTGCCCGTAGAGTCCTTATCATGCCGGAGGAAGGCTATAAATAATAATAATCAGGAGCAAGACTACACAGGCGCTGCTCCTTCCACCTCCCCAAGGAGCAGTGGCCCGGCTGCCAGCAGGCTGTGGGTGCCCACAGCCCACGGGAGCCTTGCCCAGGGGCTGTGCGGGGGCTCGGGGCTGCCCCCGCCGAGCCCCTTTGGACTCCCCGCCAAAGCTCGGGGGCCGGGGAGATGCCGCCTGTGGAGTTCTGCTTTGCGGAAGAGTATTGGGATCCGACAGGGAATAGTCTGGGCTGGTTTAGGGCTATTGTTTGCATTGATGAAGCTTGCGTCTAGGATGATCAGTATAAAATATCTCTACTTTTTTTTTCCCTAAGCTGTTATCTCCTTTTTTTTATTGGCTTGGTCACGCCTTCTTTTTTTTCTTCTTTTCTTCTAAATCCTCAACTCTTGTGAACTATATTTTAATCATCTCATCTTTTCTGATGGTAGCAACTGTGGGTTTGTTTGTTTGTTTGTTTGTTTGTTGGGGGGGGGGGATTTTTGTTGCTATTTTGTTGTTGTTTTTTTTTTTTTTCCCTTTTTTTTTAACTGCTGTGCTTTAAATCAGCCTTGCCTGTCTGAAGCTTCCAGTTGCTAAGCGACTTTTCCCCTCCGCCCTTCCCGCAGCCCGGTTGCCATAGCGCTGCCAGCCTCGGCTATCAAGTAGCAGAGAGCAGTCATTACTCACTGGGGGGAAAAAAAGAGAAAAAAAAAACCAAAAAAACCCAAAACCAAACAAAAAACCCACCAAAAACCAGGGCTACACGGGCAAATAAACATTTTCTTTCCTTTTTAATTCATTTTGCGAGCCGGCGGGAGGATTCCTGCACACATTACAGCCCCGGTTGCACGCTGCGTTATTTTCTTGCGGAAGTTTTTGGTTCGGTCTCTGCGTTAAAATAGGACGGACCGCAGTGCTGACTCATGGACACCTGTGACGTTGTTCATGGCAGCAACAGATATTTGAGGATATACTTTCCAAGAAGCTGGTTTTGGTACCTGGGCGACTGGTATCACACCCTCCGTGACTGTAATTCACCCAGCACAAGCAGGAGCTCTGCAGCTCTGCAAATCTGAGCATCTTTCCTTAGAAACTGGGTGATATGGTCAGAGCTTTTCTCCCGAGACATTTTTTAGTAACAATAACATCATACGTACATAAAATGTCTGGTGTGCTGCCACCAAAGACTAAAAGAATACACACGTTAAGAATCAGCTTTCCTTTTAAAATGCACACAAACAAATTTGTATGAGAAATAATTTCCAGAGACATAGAGAGCCTTACATTTTTTTTAAGGAAAACCACATCCCTAGTGGCTTGGGTGAGACGAAAGTCAATGTCAACCCTAATAAACATAATAAACAAGAAGGAAAACCTCAGATCTTTGTGCTCTAAAATGGTGGGCTTTCTTGTCATCAGTCTACTGATTGCCAGGCTTTACCAGCTGGGTGTTACAGGGTGACATGGAGCACGGCAAGACAGATCTGGGGTCTCTAATCAGCCACGCCATCCATCATACCCAGTCCAAAACCAAGAAGTATTTGACTTTTGCATAAAAATGAAAGTGTGCAGGCTTTAAAATACCTGCTAATAAAGAATTTGGTAGTATAAGATTACCCGTGTGAGAATATAAATCATGTGAGTTAAATTTGAGTTGATATTTGGGGGAGAGAGGCTCTTCCACCAGCAAATGTTAACAGCGGTACTTGAGTTGGACATAGAATAGTTTCAGTTGCTCTATGACTTTAGTTTCCATTAATCACAACAAAAGCCTCCACCTTGGGTTGTCAGTATAAAGCCTCTCTTAATATCCAGGGAACTTTCTTCCCACATTCTGCAGCCGGTGAGATGTTGTGATAATAAATGCAGCCAGGAGCTAGACTCCATGTCCTTACATGCCCTTCCATTTATCCAATCCAGCATCTGCCTATTTGAACGAGTGCATCAGATACAGGCAGTGTGCCAGCTATTAAAATGTTACACCTACCGCCACGGAGCTGAATTGTACATTTTGTTTTTCCCTTGTCCTTGAAAAGGACTTACTCCTGAAGTAAGAGGAGTGTGCTTAACGGCTCCTTGTCTTAAACTGCCTATTTACCCAACTATCTGTTTCCTGATTTGGTACTTTGTATTCTCTTCTCTTCACGCTATTCTTGGGAACATTAAATATCATTGTGCAAGAAAAGTCATTTAAAAAACCTTTGCCAACTATATGGAAAACTGATTTCAAAATCCAGTTCTACTCTGATGAAGCATGCAAATCAAATATCATGAGGAAAAAAAAAAAGGATTATTTTAAAAGTTTCTTTTTTTTAATCAGGATGTTTTCGTTCTTCTTAGCAGCTGACTGACATAACTTCAGCTGGGGGTCCCTGTGCTGTGGTCAGAATCCAGACATCATTGAGGTTTCAATAAATTGTCATTTTCTTACTGAAAAAAAAAAAAAGGCAAAAAAATATTCTCAACTTTACTATCTGTTGCTCTAAAGGAATTCAGGATTTGAGAATGGCTATGTTCAATAAATTGGGAATTGAAGGTCTACGGAACAGACCCTCGCCTAACCGCAGAATCAGGTGAAGATCCTTATTCTCAATCAGAGTGCTTTAGCTCTAGGCTTCATTTCATCCAGAAGAGAAATTACTGGAATAAAGGTTAAATATCCAAATCAGAAATATTATTGCCTGTGTTTCTTGATGTTTGAAATGGTAATAGAACAAATTGAACATTAACCTAGTAGGACCAAGGCATCTCTATTTGCATGGTTTTGACATCTGAATTGGGCAATAACTTCTCCATGCTGAAATTATGCAATGGTTGTTAGTCAGTCTTTCATTTCCTCAAGCATTTGTGCACAGATTACATCCGCATATTATATTTTATTATGACTCATTAAAACGCTAATCGACAAAAGTATGCTATCACAGTTCCAGGAGAGATCTGCATCATTATACGGGTCTCCATTTTGATACCTTTCTCATAGCCAACACAACACATCAACTGAAATCCACAGCAACAGCTTGCTTTCTAAGTCTACGAACAATGTTCGCTTTGTGCATTGCCAGTCTCGCTGTACCTTTAGGTCTCTACCCATTTTGTTCCAGTCCTCTCCTTCTGATTTCTTTCTGGTTTCCTACCTTCTACCCTCAACCTGTTTTCAAGGTAAAATCACTGTATCATGGTTAAGGTACTTCTATGAGAGCCACCTCCTCTGCTATCCGATTCAACTGCCTATCACAGTCCCCAAACTTTTTTCTCTGCTCACATAAACCCTTTGATTACTGCTTTTTCTGTGTCACTTCCAGATCTGCTTGTTTGTTCTTGTATTTTCTCTTCCTATCTGACTCTCCTCTCCAATCCTGTCGTATGCAGTTATTTGTGTTCACTACAAGGTGCCTCCGCAGTCACCTAAGTTGTTTATCAGCAAATGCTTTCACCATCCATAAATTCTGAAAGCCGAGATATCAAATTGACCAAACAGTACGTTGCCCTTACAGCTGATGGACAGGACACTTATGTCCCTTAAAACTTTTAGATAATGATAACTTTACATCAGCAGAATTTCCATTTTGCTGAATCTTAGTTACTCTGATGCTAGAATTAGATTCTGGGAAATTGTTGTTTCTCACCAGATATATGCTTATCCTATTCCCCTATTTTCTACCCTGACCATACTTTGGTATTATATTGACTGTTCTCCTTGCCACCCAGACCATTTTTTACAAAGGAGTTTTGTAAAATTACTTCCCTCTGATAAGTTAAAATTCCTCAATCTTAGCATCTATTTCTTGAAGATTCACATTAAAATCTAGAATCTGAATCCCAATATTCAAAGATATTTTTCTTTGCTTAGGGAAAATTATTGAGAAGGAGTGCCCAGGTGAATTCAGACTTGCAGTCTACCTCTTTCAAAGACACCACTACACTGGCGGGAGGAGTCATATTTGTCCTTCAGCTCCACCAAAGCGATTATGTCCCCTTCCCTTGGACTTTGTGTCAACTCTCTTCTTTGTGCCACTGGCTTATTTTCTTGTGTCCCTGGAGCCTGGGGCTACTGGGGCAGGATTTGTGGATTTCTCTGTGTTTTAATTTGGACATTGAGTTATATGAACTTAGGTCATGGCTTTAGGAAGCCCCAGGTTTATCTGACCACAGAGAGAAAAAGCAAAAAATGATGACAGTCGTGAGAAATGAGAAAGTTGACCCAAGTAAATTAATTGCTCTTACTCTCACCTGATAACAGAGCCATAACTGGGATTAGCTGAATCTGGGACTACCATGACTTAGTTTAGATAGTTGTGACTAAAGAAGGTTGAGGCATTCTGGCTGCTTTCAAAATAAATATGTCGATCGTCTGCTCTCATCGGCTCCCACTCCAGTTGGCTTGAGTTTTTCAAAAGTAGCATGTCTGTTTGTTGTGCACCTGGTGTAATTCTATTTTTGTGCTACTATGAGGCATTTTATCAAATACATAAATCATGCTGAGTACTGCAGTATTTTGAGCATGTGTATGTGCATGTAATTCTAACACATAGCCTCAAAGAAAAACCTTTGTCAGAATTATAGATCGCTGGATATTCATTATTCACCATTGTTTGGATTTCTGTCCAAAACATTTTATTATCCTTTTAGTCTGATAGCAGTTTTCTGGACCATTGTGCAAGCTTTAGTGTTACTTCGCAGTTAATCTCACCCAAAAATGGAATAACAGGCTTCTTTGTCTACCCAAATTCACACTGTTTGCTGTTCGATCTAATCAAAGAAAAATAAACACCATTCATTTTTATCCTACTACTTTTCCTTCCACTGTATTCTCCAAATACTAATACAGTTCATATATACCAGTGGAAAGTGAAAAAAATACATGTAGAAGAAGTTAAATACTGAAGACTGAAACCTGTGATAGGAAACAATAATATCCATTAAGAGTAAATAAGAGAAACTCTGGCATGTTCTGTGGATGTTTTGAAGGTCTGGCTGGGATCCGTGGATGCTCAGATGTTGCTGTGATGGAGACCTTCAGAAATGAGTGCATAGGTAAAAACCAGTATCTATATTTTTCTTTTTTTTTTTTTAAGCTTTGTATATATGGGATTTCTTTCTCAAGTAACAAACGTAATGAGGTACCTCTTAAAATGATGGTGACTTTAGGTAAGCAGTTTTCTGAGTGCATTACAGGATGAACTTTCTATTCCCTTTCTAGAAAGGTGATTATTTAGAGCCATCAATATCTGTTTCCAATCCCCTACTTCCATGCCTTTCAATTGAAGATACCTAAGCAGAATTCTAATTCTTCTCTCTACAGAGAATAAAATGTAATAGCCCATGGCTTCAGAGATAAATGGCTGTTGCCCTGTTTTTGTCTCTTGTATCACTTTTTTTTTTTCCTTTTTCTTAGCCTAATTCCCTATTCTCTTGTAGATTTGTATTTCAGATTTTAGCCAGTGGCATAAAGTGCTTCTCAGAGAGCCTCTTGAAACTTCTCAGTCCATTCCATGAAATCAGCGTGAATGTTCTTGTCTCATGGGACTCCTAGAATAGATAAAAGCCTGCAAGGGCATCTACAAAGTGAAAAACCACAGAAAGAAAAAATAAAGTCACGATGACTACAACTCAGCCTGGCTTTTTACCATGGGTGAGAAAGACCATCCTCTTATCTCAGAATCAAGGCCTCAGTCCAGCTTTCGCTGAAGACAGTGGAATGTTTCCCCTGGACTTGAGTCAGAGCTGCATCAGTCCCCAGCACTCTTCTACAGTACTCGGCGTTAAAGCAAGCACTTATGTATAGTCAGGCCACAGCGATACCCCAAATCATTATTTCCTTCCCAGACTAAGCAACTGTCATGCAATGTTTTGCACTTGTACATTTCTTTAAGGCCTTTATTACTTTATCAAAGCTTTAAGAGTACACGTTACATTTTTTAGACTCCATATGCACCTTGCAGCCTAAATTTGGACTTTCAAGTCAGGTTGATGCAGAAGGAAAAAACTTACTGTGCCTCTGAGGTATGACTTACAAGTATTATTGTTCCTCTCTTTCTTGTCAGTCTTTTTGTGGACCTACGTCACGCTCTTGCCATTTTGTACCATTCCATCTGTGCAAGATGAACCTCAACTTAATTTAATCTGGCCTTTTATGATCTGTCTTACTCTGTGGGATCCACTGTTTGCACAAGGAATACCAAACAGCAGCCACTTACCGTTAATATAGGAAACAGAACTAAAATTTATTCTCATTATTAAATGAAATTTATCATCTGCATTATTTGCATGCCTGAACGTAGTGTCCATAGGCCATGATATACAGAGACAAGCAGGCTCCTAACTCTAAGTTAGGTTTTGGTAGAAGTTAAGGCACTTCAGTATCAGCTGGGAGCCATTGCGGATCTGGTCAGAGAGAATACGGAATACACAAAAGCATTCCAGAACAATATACATTTTAATACCACTGTTCCTCTCCCCTTGCCCCGGAAAACCCTATAATGAGCCTTGTTGGTTGCCTAACAGCACATCACCCTGGCCTGGGCACGAAGGCTTCCTCATTGTGTTCACTTCAGGAAGTCCCGAAGTTGTGGATGGTGACGGGATGCTGGGAAAGGTGCGTGCCAGTCCTCCGTCTGCAATAAATTCTATAAGGAGCCTGGGCAGCGACTAAAGGCATCTTGGGGCAATAGTTCAAAGACTTGGATAACAGAAATCCCAGGGAGGGAATTTCTGTTTGAGTGCTTTGGGAAAAATTTGTGCTCTCTCATTTTAGCTACTTAACTAAATACTTGATTGAGAATGCAGATTCTTAATGTTTCCTATAGTGGTATCTCCAGAAAGGAATTCATGTCTCAACAGGGCAAAATAGACACCTCTAGAGGGCTGTCTCCCTCCACTTTCCCCACCAGGACCACGGGTGACTAAGCTTTCAATGGAGGTGCCTCATTTAGACACCTTCAACTAGATGGTGTGAACCTTTCCGAGTTTGGTAGATGCAGGAAGTGACTTAGGTGTTGAACTAGAATTTGCAGGAGATCTAGGACAAACTTCTGCTCTCTTTCAGTAAACCAAAGTTGGGTCTTCAGAGGGAAGGATGAAGCTTTCTTCACCCATTCCCTATAGTAAGTGATAGAGAAACATATTTTTGCCCCACACTGGAGCAAATTAATATCTGGTCTGGCACTGTCTAGTTCAAAACCTTTTGCTCTTTAAATCTTGTACAGCAACTACCACACTGCACATTCAGCAGAACAGAAAAACCTGGGGAGACCTTCTCCACAGGAGGTAGGGATTGTTTACATACTTGGTGTACACAGCGTATACACAGTCACCTATGCCACAACTGTCTCTTGTTCCTGCAGGGAAAGCGGCTCACCATTTGTGCTCAGTGAGCGTAGTGGTTCATTAGCAAAACCCAAACAGTGTTTGTTTTTTTCATTTCATGGCACATTGGATAAAGGAACTCTGTAATGTACTGTCTAATGTACAATGCTTAAATATCTTCCGTCTTCTCAAGTTACATTTTTTGTCATCCTTTCAGTGAGTCCTAACAGTCTGAAATCCCTCTGACAGGAACTTCCCTATTTCCCCACCCTGGCTCCCAGTTTCCCAGAGATATAAATCTTGTCAAAATAGCAGCTCTCTCCCCCCAGAATCTATTTCTGTGATACCATAATTATAAAAATAAACAGATAAGGAAGGACTGAATTCAGAAGTCTTTCACTCTGTAAAACTAAGAAGTCAACATTTTAGCTCTCACCATGCCCAGGGCTTCCAGAACATTTCCAGCAATCATGAATCTGTTCAAATTACTTTAAATGTAGCTGTTTAACCTTTGAAGACCTTGTGCTAGGAATTGACAAACTACTTTAAACAGCAAATTAACTGCATTTTCAGCTCTTTAGTGGCCTTTGCTTCAGAGGCTAGTAAATGCTAAATGCAGGATATACACTTATTTAGAGATATGTAAGAGAGTTTTCAAAGCAGCTGCTTTGAATGGAGTTTAAGTAATGTAATTATTCTAAGATGGTTTTGAAATTGTAAGAATTTTCAGCAGTGAAGTTTGGAGAACCTCGTGCTGCCTTTAGAACTGCCAGCCCGTGTACTCTAGCTCTGGTTGAACACCCTGCTGCTAGGATTTTTCCCCAGCCAGCTGCTGCTTGGGCCACGCAAACAACTTCATCTGCGCTATTTGTAGAGGATTTCCTTCAACATATTCCCTTCCACAAAGCTACTACATGCTATATGCAGAGTCATCAGCTATCATTGCTCCCCAGCTGGTCAAAACGATGCAAATCAGTATCACAGTACAACTTACACTGAGAATTAGGTTAATTTATAGGCAATGAGATTTACTAAATGTGGTGAGACAACTGCTGAACACAGGGGGGCTATTACATCCATGAGCACCAATGATCTAGTTGGACTTGGTCATTTCACCTCCGTTAAAGCATGGCCGTTTCCACCTGGTTAAATGGGCACTGGAAATCAGCTGTTTTGGAGATGACATTGGTCTGATACTCTGAGAATTTTCACCAGATTCTGTTGTTCAAAAGCCCAAAAGTAAAATCTCATTAAAGGGCATCATTGTTGGGAGTAGATGTGCCGAGTAGTGGGGGCACACTCACTCGCTCGCTAGCCCACAGATGAGAAAACACGACTGGCAAAGGAGTGTCAGTGGAAAAGCAAGGGGAAGGGGAAGACACGTGAATATTTTGGTTGGCAAATGTCATTTTGCATAGTATGGGGTTTTGGCAGACCTAGGATCTTGTGCTTTGGACTTCAATGAGCTGCACAGCTGGAATAAGTAGATATAGAGAAGTAGATATAGAGTTGGTAGCTCAAGGTCTCCTTCCCTGTTGCTCTCACAATGGGTCACTGATAAGAGCTAGTATATTTGTTTTGGTTAGTGTTGGCTTTGGGGTTTTTTCCCCCAGTTGTAGCTATTTGACAAAACTACATTATTTCCCTCCTCCTCTGTCCCTGACACACTACAAAACAATGACAAGGGAGAAGGCAGAACAAAATAGCAGATGATAAAAATGCGAAACGACTACAGCGGTGCAGTGGGAGCACAGAAGTTCAGAGGTACAGAAGAGCAATGCAATACTCTGGGAGAAGAGAATACCTTAATTATATGGACAGTTTTATTTATCTAGTCTTGTGTTCTCATACAGTTTTTATTGATCACAGAACAGTTTAGCATACCAGCAGGAATGCTTTTCTGCATCCCACTGGGTATTACTAAAAACCCAGCAATATTTTACATTCATTGGGGTCAAGAGGATTTATTTGTTACATGTAGTCCCACTGCAATACCCAAATACCCAGTTTTTAGCAGTATTGGTCACCATTAATGTTTCCACTGGTGAATGCATGTAAGGGTTTAATAGCTGTAAATGGCAGATCACAAAAATATTGATGGATTAGTTTAAACCTCATCTTAAATTCAATAAACCAAGGATGCCAGACACATCAAGACAATTTTAATGTCTCTTCAAAAATATTGATCATTACATTGTTGATTTCTTACGAAGTCTTCAGTGAGACCAAAACCTCTATACATTCACTTAAGAGTTTAGAAGAAAGTGCCACACAGAAGCAATCTTTCATTCCATAGGATTTCTTTCTGAGGCTTAGGATGACAGTATTTTTCTGGGTTCACTTTCCTCCAAATAAAACCCACAGCCAGCATTTTCTTTCCACAAAAAGTGGTCTGAAGGTTGGAGTCTCAATCACGTGCGTGCAACTTCACCATGTTATGCCACCAGCCACAGCTGCATCCTTTGGCTTAATTGTAAGTTGAGGCTTGTATGATGAGCTACTGGATCGCTGATGGCATGGACTTGTTTCCCTATTCTTGCAGACCTGCTTGGGAGTAAAGAGCTAGGTCAAGAACTTTCTACATCCTCTAGACACTGGCTGGCCGTGGCCCTAGTGAAGTCTCCTTCCTCGTCCCCCATTAACTGCGAGTGCTGGTCTTTTCCTTCGTATGTCCTGTCTTAAAGTTTTCTAGCCTGCTTCTTGGGCTCCCTCTTTCTTTTTTCCCTGTCCAAAGGAGCAGACAGCTGGTTCTTAATTACACTATAGAAAATCTCACAGTAGACATCCCTTTTTCTCTTTCCCCAAGTAGAAAAGCAGCTAATCTTTGCTTCCTGCTTAGTCGAGGCGTGCTCCTATACAAGCTTTTGGTCCTAAGTTCTGGCACACAGTCTTTTCTCAAAATGTTGGGAATTACACTGTTGGTTAAGATACTCATCACCTGAGAAAAGCATCCTTATTTCTAATCACTGCCCTAATACTCCTTCTAAAAATAACCTTGTCTCCAGCCTCGGTTGCATTCTTCCAGTGCTGTTATTGAGAACCACTGAACCTGAAATATGGTTATCGCCTGTCTCATTAGGTCAGTCTCGTACTTAATTATTGAATGTAAGTTGTGTTGACATTAAAAAGTTAGGCAGTTTAACATTTGTCTCTGCTTTGGTTCTCTTGGTAAACTCTGAACCTTGTGCTTCTGCTGACTTAACAGGCAGCTTTTTTTTTAACTAGCAAACAGTGTTGGTCTATTTTAGCTATGTGGAAAAACACTGGATTTCTTTTTATCTTTCTCACTTATGCCCAGTATTTTCTGCTTGACTTCACTGGCTTATTGTAGCTCTCCTTCGAATCAGTGACAGGACATACACTGAGGTTAGGAGCCAAAACGGTCTTCAGCTTTCCTCAGAGAAAAACATGGCCGGAATAACATCAATTTTGAGCACTTTTATATAGCTAGTATTACTTAACAAAAGCTGTGACAAAATGTATGTGATGACCTCTACGTTTACAAATAGGTCATTTGGATTTACTACTGTCTTGCTCTCCCTCTTGTCTCTTCACTCAGTAAATACAGAGGTACTGTTCAGTGCTACTGCCAACATTTCCACAAACTCGAGACAACTTAACAGTTCTTGGCACAGGCGCCATTAGTACCAAGTGAGCTGTCTCTTCTCCTGTATGGATACGTCCCCTCAAGTGTGAGGTCTGACAACTCCAGGGTACCAATTCCGCAATTTTTCAATCACCCCGTGTACCAAACATACTTGCAGTCTAGGTATAACTCTTCCCCTTAGTAGTCTGTGAACACAAGATTGTTTTATCAAAATATCATTCAGAGACTAGAGCCAATTTTAACAGTCAAGGCAAAGGATAATTTAGAAGGATTTGCCACTCCCCAAACACTGTAAGGACTATACAGGTACCTAGTTTGGCAAAGCTTTGCCATCATAAAACCCCCAGAACGTACTCTTCCACAGTCTTCTGCAGCCTTCCAGGCAGATGCTTGTTCTGCGCAAACAGCTCCCCTGATCTCCGTAGAAAAATGTCCTTGTCAATTTAGATTGTTTTCTGGTTCACTTCCTAGAGTTTTTGACCTTGCTAGTCAAAAATGATTTGGTGATCTCTTCGACAAATAGGTCCTAACCTTCTATGGACAGTTGCTGTGCTCTGTATCAAACAGCAAGGACTTTGCTAAATGATCGTCTTGTCTTCTGCTTGTGTTCTCACAGTGTCAACAAACTGCTACCAAACTAAAGCAATATAATCTGGCTGTGACTATGCTAATAACCAAGCCCAGATTCTCAAGTGTTCTCAGCCCTACTGAAGCCCTATTAAAAACAAAGATGCTTAGATACTTACAGGAGTGTGGGTTCACCTTGCATACCATATATATAAAAATTACCACAGAGCTGCTGTATTCCTCACAAACAGGATGGAAGGAAGAAGTCAGAAGATACATACTCAAAATTATATCACAGAAAGGCAAAACTCTGACTCTAACTAGACTGAGTAACTCTGCTCCTTCCAATCACCAGACACAGAGTAACATAACAGAAAAAAACCCAAACATTATTAGAGATTAAAAATTGGGCTAAGGAAGAGAGGTGATTGACAGTGTACATAAGGCTATGCCACATTAAGAGCACAGCAGCAGGTAATTCCAAAATGAAGCAAAGGAGCTGCTACCATTAATTCGTTTTTGGACGAGGCAGGGGGAAGAGTGGCTGCAGGGTGGATCAGCGGAGGGGACTGGGGGGGAGCAGAACGTTTGGCCGGGTAGAGCCAGCTCACCAAAGAGGAAAATAGTTTTAGAGAGCAAGTGGGCAGAGCTGACAGAACAGAGAAAGACCTTAAAGTAGGAGAAACCAACAGAGTCGTTAGTGCTTCTCTGGGTGTCTGCTTCCTCTTAAAA
>NW_009209365.1:13043-13414 GCF_000690835.1 Fulmarus glacialis
AAGAAAAAAAAAAGAAAAAAAGTAGTAAATTCGAGACTAGAATTGTAGCAACTGCTCAGTTTTTTTCTTTCAAAGGGGTTGTTAGCTCCAAGAAACTGAAATAAAACCATCCCTTGGTTTTATGTTGTACCCCAACTGTATCATGTGCCTTTCTCTTCTCCGCCTGTACCGTAAATGCAGCGTTACAATTTCATTTAGGGTTGTTGTGCCCAATACACCTTGCACTTGAAAACCGCACACCACATCGTCCTGTTCCTGACGCCTTCGGCAGCGTTCTGTAACACCGAGCCCGAGCCTCAAAGACCACGGCGTCACGGAGCGGGGCGTGCTCGGCAAGGACGCCCGCACCTTCGCGCCCTCACGGCCTGGCC